>NC_065446.1:177563837-177864628 GCF_917563875.1 Diabrotica virgifera virgifera
GAACGTGAGTTGCTGCCAGAATTAACAGTATTTATTAAATATACGAAACTAAGTTATTGGCTGAATAAATTAAGTGTTATTGATTAATGTACTCTAGTTATTCTCACAATTATTATTCAATCATTGTGACAATAACCAAATACATTCGTCAATGTCTAAAAGTTCGTTGAAACAACAAATTAAATTGTTGTGACAACGAAATACTATTCAGTAATCACTGTTAATCAATATTACGAACTAAATATTTTTGAGTGAACCCATGATTCATTATCATTACTTAATGATGATTCATCTTTTTTGTTACTAATTTTATTTTTTTTCCTAATCCCTTTCGGATTGTGATCATTTATAACAAAATTTTGTTACTTGGAGTAAGTAGTGTACCATTCGAATACCTCGGTTTCATTTGGTCGTATAAAACTTTTATTTTTTTTTAATCTTCGTTTTGTCTTCAGCAAGAATAATCTGCAAGTTAGAAACTCACATTATATCTAGGGGCCGCTGCAGCTCTAAATGTTTATAACGAAAGGGTACCCCCCGTTAAGATAGGCAAAATGCCCTCACTCCCAGAATTCAATTTTATTATTTTTTTTACGTTCTATCCAACTAAAAAATGAGATAACGCGGATTTTTAGCTCGCCACCCCCCTTACCCCTCCCCCCACAGCCAAAAACGTAGATTTTTAGATTTAATTTTTTTAAGTTGGGTTTCAATTGATTTAAAAATTTCAAAAAATTCACACGTATAGCTGAGGCTTTTACAAAACATGTCTATTTTTTATGGACCCGTAGGTCGAGTGTACATAACCTCAAATTTTTTTTTTACTTTTTTAAAACCTATAACTTTTTTTTGGAGGGGGCTACAGGTCCAGATTTTTTTGCGTTTTGTGTATTTTATCAAAAGCTATCTCTCTGATTTTTTTCAGATTTTTTCGTCAGGTGCGCCATCTTGAAAAATCAGGAAAACTGTATTTTTAGGGGGTTTTTAGGGATTTTCTCCATTTTATAGACTGCAACATAGATCAACTGAAGGTTTTTTAATAGATTATGTATAATTTGAAATAACTGAGTATTTTAGGATTATCAAAAATTGGGCAAAACACCTTTAAACCCCACAAAAACCATGTTTTTTTTAACTTATGTAAGGGTTTTTGCGGGCTTAATGATATTTTTTGAGATCAATACAGCCTGAATATTTTTTTTTCATTTTTTTTTACGTTATATGTGATTAAAATAAGACTAATCGCATTTTTAGCCCACCACCCCCTCCCCTGCCCCCACAAAAACGTCAATTTTGCTATTTTTTTTGTTTAGTTAAGTTGCAATTAATTTAAAAATTTTATGAGGCTTCTACAAAACATATCTATTTTTTTATAGACCCGTAGGTCGAGTGTACAATACATATAACTTTTTATAACCAATACATATAAACTTTGAGTTGGTCACTTTATACTTTCATAATAATAATTTTTAATCGAGTTATTAAGCCTTGAAAATGGCCATGTTCGCGTTTGTCAAATTTTAAATTGCATGTAACTCGACAAAAGTCAATTTTATATAAAAATCACAAGAGGCCTTTTTTGCTCAGGTTGATCCCGAGAATCTAAAACAAATTTGTCCTAAGTGAAAAAATTGATTTTTTGAATTCGTTTAAAAAATTGTTTAAACAATTTTCCGACCGCGATACTGCCTGGCACCTTGTGGATTTGTTATAAGGACCTGTTTTTGAGTAAGTTTGTGCAAAAAAATGAATCAGAATAATTTACCTAATGGGGACAAGCATACAGCATAGACTATTTGCATTATGAGCCAAACGAAGATGGTTTGGAAAACATTAAAGGATAGATACTGTTGTAGATGTGAGTTGCGGAAACGGCAACATAACCATAGGCTGTTGTTCGCATGTAGCTGCCATAATATGATATTTATCGCATGGAAGATATTTTACAAAAATCATCAAACCAGCAGCAAAACTCTTTGACAATACATATGTTATACCTGTAATAGACGAAGACAGCGATGAAGACTTTAGAACTGTAAAGTGTAATACCAACAAAAATACTCTCCGAATACTCTAAACAGCGGTTTTCAATCTGTGGTACATGTACCACTGGTGGTACATTTCATTTTTTGAGGTGGTACACAAAACGCAAAAACAGCCAAAATCAGCACCACTATTTTAGTTAATTAGATCACCTAGTTAGATACGTATTTCAGTTAGGTGGTACCAAAAATAATAAAAAGTATTTGGTGGTACATGACACAAAAAGATTGAGAACCGCTACTCTAAGTGTATATACGGAGCTATATATTCTTTCTTAATACTTTCTTTATTCTTTTTATGGTGTTTTACGTGGCAGTAAACGTTAAGCAAAATGACATTTTAATAGGCAGAGCAGAGATATAGGTTATGTAGATGGTACAAGCACATGTTTGAATAATTAGAATATGTATAATGTAAGGTAATATTATTGTACCTACTAAATCCAAACTAATGAACAAAGAACAAAATGTTTTGATTCACAAAACGACAAGAAGTATGATATATTAAAATAATGTATTTTTCTTAAATTTATTATTCTGTTTTATTTTTGTTTTTTGTATCCTACCTGAAAGATATCACAATGACATATTTACTTTATACAAAAATATTTCAAAAATTTGAAATTATTTTGTTAAATGTAGTTTACTTGAGGACAAACTGAGCAACAGATATACTGAGAAAAAAAATGAAAACCAAAAAATGATGATTTATTGGGAAGGTTGAGAGGGAGGAGGGCTAAAATTGAGCTAAGGCTTATTTTTAAACACATCAAATGTAAAAAAAAACGAAAAAAAATATTCAGGCTGTACTGATCTCAAAAAAATATTAGGCCTGGATCCCGCGTACCAAAAAAGTTGATTAATAGCAAGCTGAAAATATGTTAATAGTTTAACGGTGTCTAGTCGGACAAACTTTGATGTAGGTATGGAAACAGTGGAAGCAGGGACGTAACTAAGGGGGGGCACGCGGGGCATGTGCCCCGGGCGCAAGTTGTTGGGGGCGCCAACACGGCCACAGATTTTTCTAATAAAAATTGTTGAAAATATTTTTAATGCGAGGTGTGTTGCAAAAGAAAATCATTATATTTATTTGATTTAAGTCTAAGAAAATGCAAAGTGAAATGATGAATGCTATCTAACTATTTACGAATCATGTTTACGGTCCAGATGAACTTGTACGGAACGAGTATGGGCACACTGTGTTATCTGTGGAATGACGGCGCGGCGTCAGAACGAGCCATTACGAGGCTCCCATGAAAACCTGGATTTCAGTGACCCTAGATGCACCTCTGAAAGAGCACATTCTTCGCCAAAAAAAAGGCCAAGTCAGTTACTTTTCGCCGCTCATCCAGAATGAATTTTTAGACATTATTGCAGGAAAAGTTAGAGAACACATATTTTGTGACATCAAGGCTTCAAAATACTTTTCAGTTATGTTTGACTGTAAGTACTTCCGACGTAAGTCATTTGGAGCAAATGTCTCAAGTCCTTCGTTATATGAAAATCACCGAACAGGGTCCGGAGGTAGTGGAGAGTTTTATTGATTTTGTAACAGTTAGTGAAAAAACTGGATTGGGGCTTTCGCAAGAAATTTCAGAGAAAATCAAAACAGATGGCTTAGATTTAAAAAACTGCCGGGGCCAGTGCTATGACAATGGTTCGAATATGGCTGGCAAATACAAAGGCGTCCAATCTAGGATTCTTGCCGAAAACAACCTGGCTTATTTTGTGCCTTGCGTGGCTCATTCCTTTAATTTAGTAGGTGCAAATGCTGCTAGTATGTCAGGGGAGGTACAGTCATACTTTGGAACTCTTAACTGCAGTAGATGGGGATTAAAACGTGTCCCTCTATCTCTAAAACTAAAAAGTAACACCAGATGGTCGACAAAGAGGGAAGCTGTACAAGTTATATACAAGCATCTACGTAAAATTATAAATGCTTTAAATGACCTCAGAACCAGCCTAACTACCTCAGATGAAACAAAAACTGAAGCAACTAATCTTTTGAAAAATGTCAAGCAGTTTGAGTTTATAGTTCTCTCCTGTTTTTGGTACGAGCAATTGACCCGCATTGACATTGTGAACAAACTCCTACAAGTGGAGAATATCACCATAGATAGATCGGCCAAACACATAAGTCGATTGATCTCTGAACTAGACTCGGAAAGGGCAAACTATTCAAACGCTGCAATGAAAGAAGCCAAAGAACTGGCAACAAATCTTGGCCTTGATCCTCATTTCAAAGTAGTTCGAAAGAGAAGAAAAAAGCGCATGTTTGAAGAGAATGCCGAAGATGAAGCACCTGAATTCTCAGAAGAGAAGAAATTTCAACAGCAGTTCTTAGAAATCGTCGATCGCATTCTTTGTGAACTTAGAGAAAGATTCAACTCTATTCAAAATGTAAATAATTTGTTTGGTTTTCTCAACGGAGCTAGCTTTGGAACAATGAGTGGGGATGACCTAAAGGCTAAAGCAATCGAATTAGCCTCCACATATAAAGAAGACTTGGACAAAGACGAGTTGGCAACCGAAGTGGAAAGTTTCAAATACCATGGTTTGGATTTAGTACCAAATATCCAAACAGATAATTCGATTGATCTTCTGAAATTTTTGTGTGTGAACAAAATGGAGGATGTATATCCAAACATAATGACTGCCTTACGAATCTTCTTGACAATTCCGGTTTCAGTGGCTTCGAATGAAAGAAGTTTTAGCAAACTTAAAATAATAAAAAATTATTTACGGAATTTGACAGGGCAATAGAGGCTGACAAACCTAGGGATTATTTCCATTGAGCACCAGGTAGCCTTAAAACTATGCTTCAGTGAGATTGTCAGTACATTTGCTGCAAAAAAAGCCGGAAAAGTTAAATTCTAAGAACAATTAAATGTTTAAATCAATATTTTAGTTAAATTTTCTATAATTTTATCTAATACTTGATCTACTTGTACATAATTTACTATCTTAAGTGTTTTAGTATAAATGATGTTGTTTTGAAATAAACTATTTGTTTTTGAAAATACGTATTCTATTATTTACCAAATATAATTAGGCCTATATACTTTGAACTTGAGGCTGAGTATTTTAAGATCAAGATAGTATTAATGTAGCGTGCTGATGGACACACCACACTTTTTAAGAGGAGTTATAAGGAATTAGTTTCAGTCCAATTGGTAGGGGGGCGCCAAAATAGGTGTTTGCCCCGGGTGCTGAATAACCTAGTTACGTCCCTGAGTGGAAGTTTTAATTGTGAAACGTAGTTTTAATTGTGGAACGTGTCATCTTGGCAAGTTTATGATTGTGAAAACTAGCAGGTTGTTTTTAAGTTTATTCAATAGCAAATTATATAAAACATCCCTAAAAACTCAGTTATTTCAAATTATACCTACATAACCAATAAAAAAAACCTTGAGTTAATCTATTTTGAAGTATATAAAATGGAGAAAATCCCTAAAAACCACCGAACAAATCAGTTCTGCGGATTTTTGAAGATGGCGCACCTCACGGAAAAATCTGAAAAAAGTCAGAAATATAGTTTTTGATAAAATATACAAAACACAAAAAAATAGACATACAGCCATCACCAAAAAAAAAATATACAATTAAAAAAACAAAAAAAGAGGTTATAATATGTACACTCGACCTTCGGGTCCATAAAAATAGATGATCTGTAAAAGCCTCAGCTTGTGCGTGTGAATTTTTTGTAATTTATAATTTAATAATTATTAATTATTCTAAATAGGAAATAAGCCACAATTTAACTAAAAAATGACCATTTAGAATAGTTAATTACAAAAATGCAACAAAGAAATAGCTTCAGAATAACATTTGTAATTGCAAACCAACTTAAAAAAAAATAAAATCGAAAAATTGACATTTTTTGCTGTGGGGGAGGGGGAATAGGGGAAGTGGGCTAAAATTACGGTGACTCCTAATTTTTTAAAATCATATAGAACGTAAAAAAATAAAAAAAAAATATTCAGGCTGTATCGACCACAAAAAATATAATTAGACCCGCAAAACTCCTTACAAAACTTTAAAAAAACATGGATTTTGGGGGGTTTAAAAGTGTTTCGCCCAATTTTTGAATATCCTAATATACTCAGTTATTTTAAATTCTACATAATCTATTAATAAAACCTTGAGTTGATCTATGTTGCAGTCTATAAAATGGAGAAAATCCCCAAAACCCCCTAAAAAAACAGTTTTCTTGATTTTTCAAGATGGCGCACCTGACGGAAAAATCTGAAAAAAATCAGAGAGATAGCTTTTGATAAAATACACAAAACGCAAAAAAAACTGGACCTGCAGCCCCCTCCAAAAAAAAGTTATAGGTTTTAAAAAAGTTAAAAAAAAATTTGAGGTTATGTACACTCGACCTATGGGTCTATAAAAAATGGACGTGTTTTGTAAAAGCCTCAACTACACGTGTAAATTTTTTGAAATTTTTAAATCAATTGCAACCCAACTAAAAAAAATTAAATCTAAAAATCTACGTTTTTGGCTGTGGGGGGAGGGGTAAGGGGGGTGGCGAGCTAAAAATCCGCGTTATCTCATTTTTCAGTTGCATAGAACGTAAAAGAATTAATAAAACTGAATTCTGGGAGTGAGGGCATTTTGCCTATCTTAACGGGGGGTACCCTTTGACCCCTTTTTTCCCAAGGCAAACGGGTTGAAAAATGTTTTACGCATTTGTTTATATCAGAATATGAAAATATAATTCTTTAGGAAGAGATTTGATCCATGATGAATTCTCTGTGATTATTTTTTTCAAAATGTTAGAGCCTTCGACGTTTGACCTCTCGATATAAGCATTTTATAACAACTAAGCAATAAATTAAATGTTTTTTAAGTTTGGAATTGAAAGCATTTCATTTTAAAGCCCTAAAGAATAAAAAAATTATTTTTACAATAAATAATGCAGTTGCAAAAAACGATCATTTTGGACCTTTTGCAATAATAAAGTAACACAATTAAACTTGCCGCAGCTCAAATTGTAGGTTTTAATTCAATACAACTTTCTACTTAAAAGTTTTTCTCTAAAATTAATATCCTAAGCTGCAGAATTAAAAATTTCCAAAAATTGCAAATTTTACAAATTAAAAACGCGATAAATAAATAGGCACTCAAAATTAGGTTTTACATTTTAGTAGAAGTTATTCCTGGCATTGTCCTTTACAATGCCTGATAGATTTCAAAAATTCCTGAATTATTACGTTTTTGCACACACACCTGAACTAAATGTCAGTCAGTTAAGGCAATTTTTTTGAAAAGTCTTGTGTGAAACAACACATGCGTCCAGGGTTGGCAGGTTTAAACCAACATGCTTAAAACCTTGGTTTAAACCAATGTTAAACTAACTGGTTTTTTAAGAAAAATACCTTGTTTTTTTATTGAGCCTCCAAACTGGTGTTTTTATTTAAAGTTTTTAATACAGCTGCCACAAATAAAGAAAATTAAGATAAATAAATTATATTTTTTTACTTTCGAACTTAGTTATTTTGAATATTTTTACCATTGATGGATAAATAGGTATACCAGTATAATCAACGTTATTACGTTTGAAGATATTTTTTTGTTATATTAATTTTTTGTGTGTGTAAATAAAAATAAAAGTTGTCTTAATAATATTGTTTCCTTGTTTATTACTATTTTATTCTATAAAATAATTTATTCATTTTTAAAGTATTTAGACTTATTATACTGTGTATCAAATAAATCTGGTTTTCTTGGTTTTTTTGGAAACACTGCATATTCCCTTTTAAAATAAACCAAATATTTCAAACAAGGTTTTGACATAAAAAGCAGCATTAAACAGCTGTCCTTTTAAACCAAACTGATAGCTCAAACTACAATGAACCGAATCCCTCATTAAACCTTCGTTTGGCAACGTATCCAAGTGGATACACTAGTTTAGTTATTTTTTTAAACATCGTACAATCGCTTAAGTTCCGTGAAAACCAGGCAGTGAGATCATATGGCTACTTTAAAATTAAAAGGACGCCACCTCTTGGCAGTTTCGTTAAATATAATGTCAAAAATCAAACTGCAAACTCATAGTAAAGGCGGATGCCGGCACGAGGTAAGTTTATCTATTTTTATTAAAGTAATCCTGTATATTTTTAAATGATGCTTTTTAAAAATTGTTTATTTAAATCGTTAACTTTTTGTTAGTACATAATTGAAATTTTAGTGATAAATATTGAGAAATAAGAGAAAATGTTCATAAAAATCCACTGTATCCAAGTGGACACTTTGGCCTGTTGCCATAGATAGAAGAACATTTTACTATGTATCCAGATGGACACTTTGCTTGATATTGTGATTTCGTTCAATATATTGTTACTGTATCCATATGACCTCATGATATGATGTACAAATGATAGGCTGTTCAATACATTTTACCTTGGAGGGACTATACAAAAGTATAGAAGTTATGACCTGTTATAACCAGTTATGAAGGGACAAAGCCGAATCCAGTGCTTGAAATGCATCAATGTCACATTGAATACTTCCCGATTATGCCTTGAAAATGACAGAAATTGCTTTTTGATGTATCATCCAAAACAATTTTATTTTATTTAAAAAGAATGTATTTGATTTACTTGAATTAAATTAAATTTATTTTCTTGCGTTGCAGATCATTTATTTGTACATCGTATTTGTATTACCTTAACTGGCGCAGTATCCGTATGGATACAACATCATAACCATCTTAAAGTATGGGATTCGTGGCAGTGTATCCACTTGTATACATCATACCCTGCGTTAAGGGGAGATTCTAATTTTTTTAAAGTTCACTCGAAATTAAAAAAAAATAAAGATACCTACCCAGATCCTGAAAATAACTAATGTATTATAGCTAGTTATATTCTTGCCAAGCGAAGGGTTAAAATAAAAACGTCGAAAAATGTTCATGGTGCTCTTAAAAAAATGATTAATATAAAATCAGCTCCGCATATGTGTGGAGAACGAACTGCTTACCCCGTTTTCGCTCACATTATCTCAGCCACTGACAACTGTGCGTGCTAAACACACTCAAAAAGGATTTGTCATATCGAATAGCTTGCTTGACAAGTGTTAGGCCGTATCGAATTACTGTCATTACTTGAACTCTATCCACTTTAACTAGATAGGTAAAGTATATTGTTCCTAGATTTTTTTGTTGGATATTCGATTAACGCAAGTGTTACGCAGGAATAGGGAAAGCGTCACACTTCTATGGCGTCTTTTATGTATTGATGAAAAATAAATGGAATGGAAAGATATGTTACAAAAACACAGTGCACCTCTTAAAATAATTCGAATATGTAATTGAGCTATATACAGCGTGTCTACTTAAGTTGGAAACATATGGGAAACTTTTTTATTATTAATTTTACGAAAAAAAGTTATTCTTTATAAAAAGTTCTGCATGCCCCAAAACCTAAGATTCAATCATCATATATCAAATTTTCTCAATATTATACGAGGTGTGTCAAAAAATATGAATTTCGGTCAAGGATAAAGTACCTTTATTTCTCTCAATATCGAAAATTATTATGATAAAAAGTTGTTTGGAATTAAAAACTAAGATCAAATATGCAATTACATGCTTCTAATTGGAAAAAAAAAATCTCAAAGTTATGGATACCCAACATCGTTTTTAATTATTACAAATATGATAACTCGTTTATTATTCATTTTATGAAAAAAAGTTATTCTTCATAAAAAGCTTTGAATGGTCCAAAATCTAAGACACAATCATGATATATCAACTTTTAATAATTTTATACGAGGTGTGTCAAAAAATATGAAATTCGCTCAAGATTATAGTACCTTTATATTTCACAATATTTCAATTAGAAGGATGTTATTGCATATCGAAACATAGTTTTTAATTCTAAAAAACTTTTTTAATAACCGTTTTCAATATTGTGAAAAATAAAGGTACTTTACTCTTGAGTGAAATTCATATTTTTTGACATACCTCGTATAAAATTAATAAAATGTGATATCTGATGGTTGCATCTTCGGCCTTAGGACATACAGAGCTTTTTATAAAGAATACCTTTTTTTCGTAAAAGTAATAATAAAAGAGTTATCGTATGTGTAATAAATAACAACGAAGTTAGTATCAATAAATTTGAGAAAAATTTGGAAAATATTTTTTTACAATTAGAACCATGTAATTGCATATTTGATCTTAGTTTATATTTCCAAACAACTTTTCATAATAAGAGTTTTCGATATTGGGAGAAATAAAGGTACTTTACTCTTGAACGAAGTTCATATTTTTTGACATACCTCGTACAATATTGAGAAAATTTGATATCTGATGATTGAATCTTAGGTTTTGGAGCATGCAGAACTTTTTATAAAGAATAACTTTTTTTCGTAAAATGCATAACAAAAAAGTTTCCCATATGTTTCCAACTTAAGTAGACACGCTGTAGATAACTTTTTATATGCTATTCTGCGTAAATAAATTGCAGCAATTTTAATAACACTAGCAACGAAAAACTCGAAACAGAAGTGAAAGATTAAGTGAATAGAGCAAACAGAGGTGCAGGTTGCCTAATAACAATATGAATAAATAAAAATATCGGAAAAAAAATTAAAGGCAGAATTTACAAAACAGTCATCAGACCAATAATGACATACGCGACAGAAACACAACCCGACACAGAGAGGACAAAAAGATTGCTCGAAACAGCGGAGATGAAAACCCTTCGAAAGGTGGATGGTAAGACACTATGGGACAGAGCTAGAAGTACAGATATTAGACGGATATGCAAGAACAACATTAATAACTGGGTAAAAAACCGAAGAGTAGAATGGAAAGACCACATAAGCCAAATGACAAAAAATAAAGTGGTATGTGGAATGCAATCAAATTACTATTATTAGTATTCCCCACAACATATTACTATCTAGTGAAGAAATTTTTTAGTTCTGTATGTATATTAAAAAACAAACAAAGAAATAGGCTCGACATAACGATGGCTTAATGTAAAAACCTCGTATCTCATTTTTTTTCGAAAATTACATTTTGGTGGTTTTAGTTTGAAAACCTTGTATCTCACGATTTACAACTGTTAAAAAAATTCAAATACACCAGACTATTTTCTACAGCCGAAAAAAGAAACCACGTATATAAATTGCTCTCTTGATTTATGTGATTACCACGTATATTTATAACCAAGAATTTGGTACTTACTTTGGAGTGTTTGTTTAAGAAATTCGACAGAGAAATGTTTTTTGTGAACAACAAAAGGTAGTCCGGCATATAGAAACATTTTATAAACCTTAAATCAAATGATTTGTACTGTATCAACCTAGTATTTGGAGGTGTGCAATAAGCTATGATAAATGAAAACCTCGTAAATAATCATAAACACAACCTCATTTTAGATGAAAAACATGTATAACAAGATATACGAGGTTATCATAGTTACTTGGGCAAAGGCTCTATATACTGCAAGGATATTTACGTGTTTTTCATAGTTAATATTTGTGTTTTCAATTTAATAGCAACATTTAACACTTTCAGCTCTGGGCCAAGATCACATATTTGTATCAATGTGCTCAAATTAAAATACGTAACACTAGTTTTTGTTTTTAAATTATATTATGCAGAAAATCAGTTTTTTGCCTCTCCTGTAAAATTGTAATTTAATGAGATACGAGGTTTTCACACTAAGCCATCGATAATAGAAAGAGGGGATTTGAGGTTGCTATTAACCAACATTGAGCCAGATATATAAAGAAATTATGTGAGGGACACTAGGCCCAAGGAAGTCATTATCTATTATTACTAACCATTTATCATTTTATGAAATGTAAAATAAATAAATATTGTACCGATTAATTATTTGTTTCAATTTAATTCACAACTGGTGAAACCTGTCTAAGGGGGCGATCATGGGAACAAGGTTGAGAATCACTGCACTATACACAATCTTGACCCATTTAAATATTACAACACAAATATTATAGAAGAGGCGCGATTGGGTGGCCAATGCGATCCTCGGACTTTATTCCACTTGACTTTATTATCTCCCTTGGCTTTGGGGCCGTTCAAGTATTACGTAACGCAGGTTGGTGGGGGGGGGGGGGGGTTAAAAATCTTCAAAAATTGCCTTACGTAGTACGTGAATGCCCCATTAAGGTGCGTTACGTAGGGGGGGAGGGGTGTCAAAAATCTTCAAAAAGCGCGTTACGTAATACTTGAACGCTCCCTTTTATCTAAAAGCCAAGTTTATGTAACGAAATCAGAAAATCTAGAGGAACTCAAAGAATGCATTACTTGAAAATCTGACAAATAGCTCCAGACATTTCACAAAATATAACAAATGAATTTTGTCACGGCCTTGGATTATGCCAGCACGTAAAATTTTGAGCATTTTGTTTAATTTTTTTAGCATGATTTATAATAAAACCTCATTTTAAGAATTTCTTATATATTATTTTCAATTTTCTCTTTTCCTAACTATGAAATGTCTACATATACAGGGTGAGTCACCACTAACGGGACGGAAGATTACAGCGAAATGGTAAAAGATTTGAAAAAAATTTAAATTGAATATTTTGTAAGTTGATAAAGGCTACATTTTAAAATTATTTTGAAATATACAGGGTGTCCCAATAAATGGCGGCGTATCAAAGTTATATTTTTTCTTATGGAACACCCTATATTTTATTGCATTTTTTAATTGTCGGCAAAAAATAAGGTATAGTTTGATAAGGCTTCCCTATACCTATGTACAGAGTGTTCTGAGTTATGTTGACTTTTCTTAAAATGTAAAGTTTTAAAAGAAGGCTTATTCTCAAGTTATTTAAGAAATAATAAAAACATTACTTTTACATCTAAATAGTTGGATATTTGTTGAATGTATTCCATGATTAATTATTACACATTTGTCTACAGGGTGTTCACAATTTACAGTTTCATTATTGAAGTATTCAATGTGTCATATGATGCTTATTTTAAATGGAACAGCATGTATATTAATAAATAAATATACTTAACAAATTTACCTCTTTAGAATGGTGTATGGATGTCCTATACCTAGGTCTGATAGTTTTTGCGTAATTTACAATTATTTATATTCTTAATTTGTAAATGGATTTTAAAACAAAATATGAAGTTAATTAATGTTATTGTATAACATTGTCATTTTATGACAATACGGTCATACCTTCTTTTAAAACTTTACATTTTAAGAAAAGTCAACATAACTCAGAACACTCTGTACATAGGTATAGGGAAGCCTTATGAAACTATATCTTATTTTTTGCGGACAATTAAAAAATGCAATAAAATACAGGGTATTCCATAAGAAAAAATATAACTTTGATACGCCGCCATTTATTGGGACACGCTGTATATTTCAAAATAATTTTAGAATGTAGCTTTTATCAACTTACATACTATTAATTTTAAAAAAATTTCAAATCTTTTACCATTTCGCTGTAATCTTCCGTCCCGTTAGTGGTGACTCACCCTGTATACATACATATATACATACTCATGTATACAAATATGCCAAACTTCCGCAAGAAAAATTTTGGAACTTTTGTATTGAATTTATTTCAGTTAAAATTACCACCATGTATAATATAATATATGTCTCTTGTTACACTAACAGAATCTCCTTGGGCTATTATTGATTTCATGTTCAATACTTTAATTCAACTATGGCCTAGAGCAGACAAATGACACGCGAAAAATAGCACCTTTTATATGTTTGCAGTAATGTTATTTTTTGCAGCGAAAATTCACTTACATCGCCCAACTGTAGGGATATTATTGGAAACTGTAATGTTCACGCCTATTTCAATTTCTGTCGAAATTAAGTTTTTATGTTGGAAATTGAAAACTGGAAAGGTATTTGTAGCTTATATGAACAGGGTAAAATACTTTAAGTGAATAAAATATCTTGTGGTATTTCAGTTAAGAAATTGTAAAACAATTTAAAAGTAAGGTTATGTAAGTTAGTATGTAACTTAAATATTTTGAATGAAATCATTAAGAGGATGGGTACGTATTTTCGGCTGCAATGCTATTCAAATGGGGATTCATTTTTTTCGAATCCTGAGAAAACTAATAAGTATTTTTGAAAAATTTAAACGCAGAATGAAAGATTACGTTATTAGCGAGGGCTGAAAGTCCCTGAGAACTTATATAATGTTTATTTTAATAAGTTACAGGGCTGAAAAACTAAGAGAAAATTTAGTGTGATTTTTAATTTCAAATATCTCATTCAAAATAAACTTTTTATTTATTCTAAGGGACTTTCGGCCCTCGGTAATAATTTAGTCTTTCATTCTGCGTTTAAATTTTTCAAAAATATTTATTGGTTTTTTCAGGATACGAAAAAAATGAACACAATGTCCGTGGTAATATTTTCCAAATATATCTTTGTCTTACAACGCACTCAGCCGAATAGAATATTGTCAGCATATTGTCAGTCAGACACTGACAATCACTGACAATTTTAAATATTTGACATGGCATCGGAAATATTTTAAGTTGTTGATTAAATACTATTGATTTATTATAGTGTATTTGATAAATAATTGATTTAAGACGTGAACTTAATAAAACGTTATTTATTGTGTATTATTTGTGGAAAATCCAAGCAGAGAATACATCAGGATAATATATTCTGTGATCCAAGTATTTTGTTGTTAAAGATGTTCAAAATTGTAAGCGTTCCATAGTAACAATATATTATTAAAAAATCACTTTAACACTTTTCCTCTTTTCTCGATTGAGTATTAGTTTTTGTTGTACAAATAAATTATTACAATCACTGAATACATAGTTAGTGAAAAAATTATCACATTTATTAACTGAATTAATAATTTGCAATTATGCAAATAACAGTTATCCAAGAACATTCAAAAGCCATTACTTTAAGTTAATCAAGACATTTTCAAGATTGACATTCTAGTAATGTTTACATATCCATACCAGTGTGAATTTTACTACACGTAATTTGCCGTGTAAAGATAAAAAAAGTAGGGATAGCTGTAAAATATTTGCGAATTATGTACCCATGGCCTTAAAAATTCAAGTCAAGCTACTGCTGTTTAAATTTAGATAGAATAAAAAGATTCTGAAACTGTTCTCTTGTGGCTGTCTAATTTAAAAATTGTGTTTATATGGGATTAAGCCACAATTAGAGCAAGTCGATGAAAACAACAGAAGCTTAAAAAATCTAAGACCAAAACTGGGTGTTCAAAAAATTATCAAAATTACATAATTTGGAAGAGAAGAACAAATATAAAATAACAAAGATAGTCGAAAACTTCTACAAAACCTTGTGCAGCTCGGAAAGCCAGCCTAAAGAATCGACAAAGTAGAACGTCAAAAGAAAAATGTAGCTCTGTTCCCACAGAGGTATTCCCTCTGTGAGAACAGAGGTATATACTACCAAATATAAAGGGATTCGAAATAGAAAGAGCTTTAAAAGAGCTAAAAAATAATAAAGCTTCAGGACACGACGGTATAACTGCCGAGATCTTGAAAACAAGCAGGGCAGTAACAATCCCTATACAAACACAGCTATTTGTTAGATGTCTCTATAATAGCAAAATCCCTAACGAGGAAAGAGCGTCTAGTAAATGTGACCTAGAGAATTATAACGGTTGGTGATAGAAAACTGAAAATTTAGGGTTAAATATATATTTTAGTAATTGATGGATTCGACCGTTACTTGATGGAAGTTCATTTTATCTAACAATAAAACACTGAAAACGTATGTTTTCTATACTTCCACAAAATTTTGTAACAACATTTTGTGGAAGTATAGAAAACAAACGTTTTCAGTGTTTTATTGTTAGATATATTTAGTTCTATATCATATAAAATTATAAAAGAAAAGAAAGAAAAGTTTGTCCAAAAAAATAAAAAATAATTATGTGAGGGGGGAGGGCAAACCATCCTTTTCACTTAGGTTGGTCGTACCAACTCAGAAACCTTCCCGGGATCATGTACAACAACTTTGATTAAGGTCATCATATGATGAAATGCATAGTTTGAGAGTCTATTCATACATACATACAAACATTCATTTTTATTTATATAGAAGAGGTAATATTTAGATGGCCATTAAAAAATAAAGGTTGGTGATAGAAAACTGAAAATTTAGGGTTAAATATATATTTTAGTTTTACATCATATAGAATTAGAAAAGAAAAGTTTGTCCAAAAAAAATAAAAAATAATCATGGGGGGGGGCAAGCCCCCTTTTCACTTAGGTTGGTCGTACCAACTCAGAAACCTTCCCGGGATTCCCTTTTTACAACAACTTTTATTAAGGTCATCATATGATGAAATGCATAGTTTGCGAGTCTATAAGGTACAAACATACATACATAGACCAGGACTAATCTGTAAAAAAACGTGTATTTTTGGATGTGAGAGGTGGCATTCGGATTTTTGCAGATAAAGTTAGGTGACACCTTCAGTAATAATAATTGACTTATGCTCCTCAAATATGCCCGGAACATTAATAAAAAAATTAAAATATTTAAAAATTTCGAAAAACATCGATTTTTTTCTGCTTTCTTTGCTTATAACTTTAAAACGATCGTTTTGGAACAAAGTCGTAGAGAAATAGAATAAAGATAATTCAATTTTGTATGATATACGACTGGTCAAAAATGTCTTAAGGTATTACCTTTTCTGCAATATAGCAATAAATACAAAATAAGGGGGCAAAATACGCCTGTTGTTATTCAATGTTTCTTAACCACTTTGGTGGCACTTAGAACCTTAGTAATTCGCTTAGAAAATTCTTATAACTTACTTAAATGGTCTACCAAATTTCATTAAAATCGACCTAATAGATTTTGCATAAAATAAATTTGCAATGTAAATGTTTTTAAAAAAGTTCAAATTTTTTAAAATCTTTCTGAACAAAAAGTAGACCATTTAGAAGTTGGCTAATTTTTTTACATATAAAGAGGTGCTCTACCTATCTAATACACTTTACAGAATTAAAATCGGATTATTTAAGGGGACTCAGCAATGTTTTAAAATTATAAACAATGTTTTGGCTTATAAACAAATAGCTTTGTTTAATAATAAAAATTTATTTTTAGCAATGCAAATAATTAAAACCGGTATAATTTGACTTAAACTTTCAAATGCTGTCAGCAGAATTGCTATTTTATTTTTTAATGAAAAGTTATTCTCATTCAAAAATTGCAATTTTTCGATTTTTTGAATGTTCCACCGCGTTTATCTCGAAAACTATGCATCCTACGAAAAAACTTGTAAGAACATTTTTTGCTTAGAATTACCCAAGAAATACAAAAAAATGTTTTATTTTGCGAAAAATCGATGTTATGTAATTCCTCAAGTTCTTTGTTTATAACAATCTTATCGACATCCGGATCAACTGTTACCCAAAAAATTCGTGTTCTACGGGTCAAAATACATAAAAAAACTTGGGTAAGTCCATCTAAATAAAGGAGCCCGTAGCACCCCTCCTGGACACAGCACTAACGATTTCAATTCTGTAAAGTGCATTATACAGGGTGTTTCATTAATAATTGTCCATATATTAACTGGAGAAACATTAGCACAAAATACGAAGATTGAACCTAAAACACTTAAATAAAATGTGGTTCCTTACTGAGTTACAGGGTGTTTTATCTTAAAATTTAAAAAATATGTTTTTGCTCAGCATTTTAAAACTATTCGACGTATCCTTTTCATACTTGGCAGAAAGTATAGGTACTATACAAACTACTAAAATATATCAAACAAACGTTTGTGGCTATTACCAGAGGCATACGACGGGGGAAAGTGAATGGTTGACTCTTTCCAAATTCTACGCCACTGGCGAAATTGCTATTTTAGTTCAATTTTTGGATTCTCCAATACTTTCTATGAAAATAATATACTCTTCATTCGTAACGATAAAGTCATTAGTTTTCGAGATATTTGAAGTTAAAAATGAAACGACACGGTTATTTTGATTAATGTATTGTGTCACTTCATTTTTATTTTCAAATATATCGAAAACTAATAATTTTATCGTTACGAATAAAGAGTATATTATTTACATAAAAAGTATTGCAAAATCAAAAAATTACACTAAAAGCAATTTCGTCACTGTCGTAGAATTTGGGAAGGGTCAACCAGACACTATCCCCTGTCGTACGCCTCTAGTAGTAGCTAGAAACGTTTATGTATCTTAATTTAGTAGGGTGTACAGTACCTACACTTTCTGCCAAGTATGATAAGGATACGCCAAATAGTTTTAAAGTACTGGGTACAAATAATTTTTAAATTTTAACCATATGAATCATATCATAAATTAATCAAAATAACTGTGCCGTTTCATATTTAACTTCAAATATCTCGAAAACTAATGACTTTATCGTTAAGAATGAAGAGTATATTATTTACGTAGAAAGTATTGGAGAATCTAAAAATGGCACTAAAATAGTAATTCGTCCAGTGGTGTAGAATTTGAGAAGGGTCAACCATTCACCATCCCCTGTCGTACGCCTCTGGTAGTAGCTAGAAACGTCTGTTTATCATAATTTCGTAGGGTGTCTAATAGTCGCACTTTCTGCCAAGTATGAAAGGGATACGTCAATTAGTTTTAAAATTCTGAGCCAAAATAGTTTTTAATATTTTAGATAAAACACCCTGTAACTCAGTAAGGAACCACATTTTATTTAAGTGTTTTAAGTTAAATCTTCGTATTTTGTGCTAAGGTTTCTCCAGTTACTATGGACAATTATTAATGAAACACCCTGTATAGGTGGAGTGCTTCTTTATATGTAAAAAAATTGACAAATCTTTGTATGTTCTAGTTTTTGTTGTGCAAGATTTTAAAAAATTTTAATTTTTTTAAAAAAGTTTAGATTGCAAAATTATTATGCAAAATCTAGTAAGTCAATTTTAATGAAAGGGTACCCCCCGTTAAGATAGGCAAAATGCCCTCACTCCCAGAATTCAATTTTTTTTATTTTTTACGTTCTATGCGATTAAAAAAATGAGATTATGTGGATTTTTATCTCGCCACCCCCCTTACCCCTCCCCCCACAGCCAAAAACGTAGATTTTTAGATTTAATTTTTTTTAGTTGGGTTGCAATTGATTTAAAAATTTCAAAAAATTCACACATGTAGCTAAAGCTTTTATAAAACATGTTCATTTTTTATAAACCCGTAGGTCGTGTGTACATAACCTCAAATTTTTTTATATTTTTTTAAAGCTTGTAACTTTTTGTTGGAGATGGCTGCAGGTTCAATTTTTTTTAATTTTGTGTATTTTATCAAAAACTATCCCTCTGATTTTTTTCAGATTTTTCCATCAACTGCGCCATCTTGAAAAATCCGGAAAACTGTTTTTTTAGGGGGTTTTTGGGGATTTTCTCCATTTTATAGACTTCAAAATATATCAACGCAAGGTTTTGTTGATAGATTATGTATAATTTGAAATGACTGAGTATTTTATAATATTCAAAAATTGGCCCAAATTCTTTTAAACCCCCCAAAAACCATGTTTTTTTTTAAGTTTTGTAAGGGTTTTTGCGGGTTTAATGCTATTTTTTGAAATCGATACAGTCTAAATATTTTTTTTCATTTCTTTACGTTATATGTGATTAAAAACTACGACGCATCGCATTTTTAGCCCACCACTCCCTCCCCCTACCACCACAAAAAGGTCAATTTTTCTATTTTTTTTGTTTAGTTAAGTTGCAATTAATTTAAAAATTTTATGAGGCTTCTACAAAACATGTATATTATTTATGGACCCGTAGGCGAGTGTACCTATGACATATGACCTCAAAAATCCTTTTTTATTTTTTTAAAACGTATTTTTGACTTCCAATCGATATTTTTTTAAAATGTCAAATGAATGGTACATCTCTCTTGCGGACGGCCTCCTCAATACGTGCTTAGTTAATTATTAAAAATAATAGCTAAGTAATAAAATAACGACAAAAATTTCTCCAGGCTCTTGTAGGGGCGGGGAGCTTTAAACTTTGATTTGGTCACTTTCTGACTTTCATAATAATAATTTTTTAATCGAGTTATTAAGCCTTGAAAATGGCCATTTTTGCGTTTTTCAAATTTTAAATCTCGTATAACTCGACAACAGTCAATTTTAGAGAAAAATCACAAGAGACCTTTTTTGCTCAGATTGAGACAGAGAATCTAAAACAAATTTGTCCGAAGTGAAAAATTGATTCTTTGAATTTGTTTAAAAAATTGTTTTAAACAATTTTCCGACCGTGGTACTGTCTGGCAACTTGTGGATTTGTTATAAGGATCTGTTTTTGAGTAAGTTTGTGCAAAAAGAAACGAATCGGAAAAATTTACCAAACGGTGGCGAGCAATTAGAATGTGGATAATGTAAGGTAATATTAGGGTAACTACTAAATACAAAATAATGAACAAAGAACAAAATGTTTTGATTCAAAAGCGACAAGAAGTATGATATATTAAAATGTATTTTTCTTAAATTGATTATTCTGTTTTATTTTTGTTTTTTGTATCCTACCCAAAAAATATGAAAATGACACAGGTATCTTTATTTTATATAAAAATATTGCAATAATTTGAAATTATTTTCTTAAACGTAGTTTACTTAAGGACACACTGAGCAACAGATATACTGAAAAAAAATTAACACGAAAAAATTATGTTTTAGTGGGCAGGTTAAATTAAAACGAAAAAAAAAATATTCAGGCTGTATCCATCTCAAAAAATATTAGGCCTGGATCCCACGTACGTACCAAAAAAGTTGATTGATAGCAAGCTGAAAATTTGTTAATAGTTTAACGGTGTCTAGTTGGACACACTTTGATGTAGGTATGGGAACACTTGAACATGGGAAGTTTTAATTGTGGAACGTGCCATCCTGACAAGTTTATGATTGTGAAAAGTAGCAGGTTGTTTTTAAGTTTATTCAATAGTAAACTTTATATAATATATGAAAAAATGTTTGTCCGACAAATATGTTGGACGTTTTAATAAGTCCGACACGAGAAATACTTCAAATGACAGGAATTATGTCGGTGGTAAATAGCAGTCTGAATTTTGCATGAGAGTTTAATGAAAGGCTAACCAATCAATTGGAAGTTCTTTCCAATAAAATACATGGGACGCATTCGTAGTCTGACGTTCCAAACTTGTAACCTGTTCAGCAATTAAAACTTCCACTGTTCCAGTGTTCCCGTACATCAAAAAGGGTCCGACTAGACACCGTTAAGTTATTAACAAATTTTCAGTTTGTTACTAATAAACTTGTTTTTGATACACGGGATCCAGGCCTGTATGAGTAACCGCTGAGAAAACTTTGAAAATTTTTAAAAAACATAGTTTTTGGGGGGTTTAGAGGTGTTTTGCACAATTTTTGAATATCCCTAAAAACTCAGTTATTTAAAATTATATGTAACCTATAAACAACCTTAAGTTAGTCTATTTTGAAGTAGGTATATAAAATGGAGAAAATCCCTAAAAACCACCGAAAAAGCCAGTTTTGCGGATTTATGAAGATGGCGCACCTTACGGAAAAATCTGAAAAAAGTCAGAAATATAGTTTTTGATAAAATACACAAAACACAAAAAAAATTAGACCTGCAGCCATCTCCAACAAAAAGTTACAAGCTTTAAAAAAAAAACAAAAAAAATTGAGGTTATGTACACTCGACCTTCGGGTCAATAAAAATAAGTGTTTTGTAAAAGCGTCAGCTGTGCGTGTGAATTTTTTGTAATTTATAATTTATTTGCAAACCAACTTAAAAAAAAAATAAAATCGAAAAATTGACGTTTTTGGCTGTGTGTGAGGGGGAAGGGGGGTGATGGGCTAAAATTGCGGTGAGTCTTAATTTTTTAATCACATATAACGTAAAAAAATAAAAAAAAATATTCAGGCTGTATCGACCTCAAAAAATATGATTTTTTGGGGGGTTTAAAAGTGTTTCGCCCAATTTTTGAATATTATAAAATACTGCCATTTCAAATTATACATAATATATCTTGAGTTGATCTATTTTGAAGTCTATAAAATGGAGAAAATCCCCAAAAACCACCTAAAAAACAGTTTTCCGGATTTTTCAAGATGGCGCAGTCGACGGAAAAATCTGAAAAAAATCAGGCTGATAGTTTTTGATAAAATACACACAATTCAAAAAAAATTGGACCTGCAGCCATCTTTAACAAAAAGTTACAGGCTTTAAAAAAATATAAAAAAAATTTGAGGTTATGTACACTCGACCTACGGGTTCATAAAAAATGGACGTGTTTTGTAAAACCTTCAGCTACACGTGTGAATTTTTTGAAATTTTTAAATCAATTGCAACCCAACTAAAAAAATTTAATCTAAAAATCTACGTGTTTGGTTGTGGGGGGAGGGGTAAGGGGAGTGACGAGCTAAAAATCCGCATAATCTCATTTTTTAATCGCATAGAAAAACGTAAAAAAATATAAAAAATTGAATTCTGGGAGTGAGGGCATTTTGCCTATCTTAACGGGGGGTACCCTTTGGAGGACGGTTTTAGCACATTACAAAAATTTTCTAATCGAATTAGGAAGGTTCCAATTGTAACCTAAGTGATGCAAAAACATTGAATAAGGACAGGCTTGTTTTGCCCCCTTATTTTATATTTATTGCTATTTTGCAGCAAGGGTGTTAAATTAAGACATTTTTAACCAATCGGATCTGATAGAAAATTTAATTATCTCTGTTTTATTCCTATACGACTTGGTTCCAAAATGAATCGTTTTAAAGTTATAAGCAAAGAAAGTAGAAAAAAAAACGAAATTTTTTGAAATTTTTAAATATTTTATTTTTTTTTTTATTAATGTTCCAGGCATATTTGGGAAGGAGCATAAGTCAATTATTATTAACGAAGTTATCACCTAACTTTATCCGCAAAAATCCGAATGCCATCTCTCACATCCACCTAAAAACATACAAACATTCATTTTTATTTATATAGATGTATCCTAAACTATTCTCTGATACATAGCTTTACCAATTACATACAATCCAACAATCTCATTAGAAGAATAGACCAAACACAATTCAAATATTTTGAATTTCATTTGCAATAAATAAATTATGTTGAAAAGCAACAGCCTGAGGTTGGATTTGCTACATTAATCATTAAATTCAATATGAAAATTCATCATTCCATTTTTCAAAATAATATTTGCGACTAAAACTGATTTTAAATAATAATAATTATTGAATGGAAAACTAGAGTCAATTGTATAATATTTAATTATCTGTTAAATCAAATAATCCAAAATATCAATATAACAGTTAGATAACTTGCACACAGTCCACGCAACATTAAATACCAAAAATAATTGCCACTAGTATGATCCCGATCCTGAATAGTCTAGGTGCCAAATAGAGGTCACCGTGGCCTTTTTAATTCTGATGGGCAAACCCAAGTATTTTTTATGTATTGTTGACTGCTGTTTACGAATTTTGAGGGAGGATTTCGATCCGAGTGGTAAAAATTGTTATAAAAAATTGTTATAAAACAAGTTAATTGTTTATTAATTGTTCATAAGGTCCTAGCTCGTGAATTAAAAGAGATGAATACAAATAAACTTTGTTCCTTAACAAAAATCAAAGAAAATGGCGTTTACTTAACTTAAATTCAATAATTAGAACTCAAGATATTGTCAAATTAGTGCATAATGCAAATTGCAAAATTAGTTATTTTCCTAACTGGTGCGGAAAGTGATACTTTCACGCACGAGACTGCCGTTGACCAGAACGACGCGATAGCGGAGTTCGGGCAAGCAGTCGAGTGCGGAGAAGACACTTTTCGCATGAGTTAGGAACAATATTTTTTCTAGGGTCGTACGTTTGGAAAAAGCCACGAAAAATAGAGTTATATCAATTTTTATGTAGAAGTGAAAATGCACAAATTAATTCTTTGACAAGGTTATCAAAACCAAAATTTCAATATAATGGGTTACCACGACGACGATATTGGTTTCCATGACGACGATTCAAAACCATTGTAATTGTCTACTGATCTGACTTTTAAATATTATGTCAAAATAATTTTATTTCATCGAATTATCAGTAGTAATTGCACAAGAGCTCTAAAATTATTGAATTTTTCCCGAGTGACTTTGACATTTTTAATTTCACGAGCCGAAGGCGAGTGAAATTATGTCACGAGGGCAAAAATTCTATATTAATTTTAGAGATCGAGTGCAATTTGTTGCGATTATTTCATGAATAAAACTGTTCAAAACCAAAATTTTATTGTAATTTATTTATGTAAATACAAATTAGTACAATTAAACAAACAGTTGTTATAAATATTAATTTGAAGGTTGAAAGTCATCACTTTTATAATTTTTAAAACATTAATTGTCATTAATGTCACTGAATGTATTTTTTCGTAGCAACGAAGGGCATCTGACGTAATATACTTGACGACGGGAAATTATCAAAAATTATCGGGTATAATATCACAAGAGAGTGAGAATAAATTGAAAATAATGCGACAGTTTTTCGAAAATTTGTTGTCTGGCAATAGACACGAGAGCCCGCAGGGCTCGAGTGGCTATTGCCCAAATGACAACAAATTTGAGTAAAAATGAAGCATTATTTTCTTATTTATTCTTACTGTCGTGTGATATTCGTAAGATTATTTTTTAATACGTGTATTAAGGATATTTTCTTAAATGTGACAGTTGTCAAAACTAGGAAACTGGTTGCCATTAAACAGAAACAATCTACTTAAAAAAATTCTATCGGTAATTTTCTACAGTAGATAATTTATAATTTTAATCTGATTCGACAGAATTAAACACGTGATCAAATATCTTACTATACGATTGGAACTTAAAATCATCAAAAAATAATCAGTTTAATTTAGATTTCTGTAGCTTTCTATTGGTCAGAATCTCCTATGAATGAAATAATCGCGCTAATTTCATTAAAACATGAACACAATAAGAGAAATTTGAAATAAATTAGTAAATAATATCTAAATATTAGTTTATTGCATGTATTATAATATATTATTTAACCAGTAGAGTTGAATATTTAGAGAAAGAAAGCAAAAAAGACAACGTGGTTATAACCGGTGCTAAGATAGATACACAGGACTCAGACATTTTAAAAAAGGTGATGAAAAACCTGATTGAGAAGACCATGAATATAAAAGTGGATATTAAAACAGCTGTAAAATTAGGAGAGGAAAAATGTTTACTGCACTTGGAAACCGCGGACAAGAGGAAGGTAATGCAAAATAAGAAAAAAATTGTAAGGAAGAACGGATTTATATAAATGATGATCTAACAGTAGCAGAGATGGAAATGAAGAGCGAATTACGGAAAAAAGCTCAAGAAGCTAGGAGCGAGGGCAAGGCAGTGAAGCTGGGGTTCAGGAAGCTCATAATAGAAGTAAAAACTTGGAGATGGAACAGAAAAGACGGAAAGTTGGACCAACCAAGAAACTAGACGAGGCCGCGTGGAGGGGACAAGATGACAAAAAAATCGCTATGAACAAGGATCTGAGAGAACACACGAATGACAAAGAAAGAGGGAAAAAACAGAGAAACAACGAGCCCATTCTTAGAATAGGAACTTGTAACATGAGGAGTACATATGAAGCTGGTGCTTTGAAGCAGATAGTGACAGTAATGAAGCAGTATAAGTTGGATGTGTTAGCAATGCAAGAAACGAAGCAGAAGGTTGACAGTGTGATAACAGTGGACGGTTACAGTTTTTTCAATAATGGAGGCGCCGATAGAATGCTGGGTACAGGTTTTGTGGTGAGTGAGAGGCTGCAGAAGGCAGTGGTAGCCTTTGAAGCTTTATCAGAAAGGAGCTGTATGCTGAGAATCAGAGGTAAGACTAGAAAGCTAAGTTTATTTAATTTGCATGCCCCTTCATAAACCAAAGATCAAGAAACAAAAGATGAATTCTATGATATTATAGAACGGGTTTACAATAAAATTCCAAAGTATGATGTTAAAATAATTATAGGGGACCTTAATGCTAAAGTGGGTAATGAGAACAGGTACAGGAAGACCACAGGTGGAAGGAGTAAGCACCAGGAAAGTAACGACAACGGCAAGATGTTGATAGGCTTTGCACAGGAGAATAATATGAGAATAATGAGTACATACTTTGATCATAAGGCAATACATAAAGAGACATGGATTTCGCCAGATGGCCAAACAAGGAATCAAATTGACCATATTTTGATTGAAGCTAAACATGCTAAACAAATAACAGATGTACGAAGTTATCGAGGAGCTGATATGGATTCCGATCATATATTGTTGATAGCAAAAATAAGAGAAAGAATGCCGAAACCGAGAGGTCAATTGGAAAGTCGAAAAAAATACGATATTGCCAAATTGAACAACGAGGACATTGCAAAGAGCTTTGAAGCGGAAATTACGGACTAGCTTAGAGGTAGGCAGTACCATGACAATATAGAAACGGAGTGGACAGAAATTGAGGAATCTTTGAAGGAATCAGCAAGTAAGCACCTAGGACAAGTAAGTAGAAAACAGGAAAAAGAATGGTTCGATGATGACTGTAGGAAAAGGTTAGAGAAAAGAAATCAGGCACGACAAAGAATGATAGATGAGCCTAGTGAAAAAAATAGAAAGAAATATGAAGAAGAGAGGAGAAACACAAAAAGAATGTGTAGATATAAAAAGCGGGAACACATAAGTAAAAAGCTTGAAGATATTGAACAACACTATATCAATAAGAACATTAGAAATTTCTACCAAGAAGCAAAAAGAAGTAAAGAACAGTATTCAAGAGGACAAAACTTTTACAGGAGCAAAGAGGGGCACCTAATAGGCGACAAGGAAGGAAAACTGGATAGATGGAGACAGCATTTTGAGGAACTGCTAAATGAGAGGCAGGAAGGTAATGACGAGGTTCAGATGGAAGTGATACAAGAAAACTACAACCAAGAGGATGTAGTGGGGCCGCCAACAGACGAGGAAATAATGGAAGTTTTAAGAAGCATAAAGAACAACAAGAGTGCGGGTATCAACGACATTCCAGGAGAAATGATTAAGCATGGAGGTAAAATATTAGAAAGGAGAATATGCAGCCTACTAAAGATGATATGGGATCAGGAAGAAATGCCGAGACAATGGAGTCAGGCTGTAATATGCCCGATATTCAAAAAGGGAGATAAATCTCAATGTGAAAGTTACAGAGGTATCGCTTTGCTTGATATAATTTATAAAGTCCTTGCCAAGGTTATAAGAGAAAAATTAGACAGATATATTAGTGTGCAGGTAGGAGAATATCAAGGTGGTTTTAAGAAAGGAAGATCTACCATCGATCAGATTTTCGTACTAAAGATGTTACAGTGCGGTACCTACGAACAACAGCTAAATATGAAGCTCCTGTTTATAGACTTCAAGCAGGCATATGATACAGTTGTAAGGAAACGCCTTTATCATGCACTTCGGTTAATTGGGATACCGGAGAAGTTGGTCAAACTAGTGAAAATGACACTCGAGAGAACAGAAAATCGAGTAGCACTGGAGGGTAGCCTCTCAGAAAAGTTTAAAGTACGAAGGGGTTTGAAGCAGGGAGACCCTCTATCAACTGTCCTTTTCAATTGTATATTAGAGGCAATATTCAGGGAGAGCGGGATCAGAACGCAAGGTACGATCCATGATAGAAGAACTCAGGCACTTGCATATGCAGACGACATAGTATTGATAACAAGAACAAAAAGAGAACTGCTAAGAGTATTTAACCTTTTTAAAAGAAAAGTTAAGCAGTACGGTCTGAAAATTAACGAACACAACACAAAATTTATGGAAATGGGAGATACACTAAATGAAGAACAGGTTTTGAAAATTAGAATAGATAACGATGGAAAAGAATATTGTTTCGAGAAAGTAAAAGAATTTGAATACCTAGGGGTCACTGTAACAGAGAAAGGAGATGAAGTTCCAGAAATTGAAAAAAAGAATTGCGAAGGGAAGACGAGCAGTTGGAGCATTGAGCATACTTTTAAAAAGTAGTCTTATCTCAAGAGCAGCAAAATTGCGGTTATATAGTACGGTGATACAACCTGCAGTACTGTATAGTAGTGAATGTTGGGTTCTGAATAAGAGAGAAGAAAATGCATTGGAAAGATGGGAACGGAGCGTGCTGAGAAAGATTTTCGGTGGTGTGAAAGTGGGAGAGAACGAATGGAGAAGACAGACGAATGCGGAAGTTCAAGAACTGTTTGGGAAGCCAGTAATCAGCCATATGGTAAAAACTAGAAGACTTCGCTGGCTAGGACATGTGGAAAGGATGTCAGGGGACCGATGGGCGAAGAGTATATTGTTAAGAACTGAGGGAAGAAGAAGGAGGGGTCGACCGCGGAAAAAGTGGCTGGAAGCAGCCAAAGAGGATCTACAAAGAGCAGGCGTTGTAAACTGGAAGACAGCTGCCCTGAACAGAGTAAAGTGGAGAAAGACAGTTGAAAAATTTCAAGCCATGGGCCCCTGAGGCCTGCAGCGCTATTATATATATATATATATATATATATATATATATATATATATATATATAATATATTATAATGCCATATTACAAGGTATTTTACTTTCCCGCACGCCGTGCGGGAAAGTGCAACTTTCGGAAACAAAATGCGTGCGTGAAAGTGGGTCTTTTAGCACGGCCGTATACATAGTTATTTATGAAACAGTTCGTGAAGTATGCTTTTTGCGTACGCACGCGATTTTTAGGGCACGAGCGACAACGGAGCGAGTGCTATAAATCGCGTAAGTTCGCAAAAAGTACTTCACGCACAGTTTCATAAAATATTTTATCTACGATAAACAAATAAAAACTGAACAAAAAATATCTACTCTTTTCTCGTCGTCACTGGAATTCATTTCTATTCTACAATTCTTAGAACTTTGACATTTAAAAATTCTAACTACTTTCAAACCACAAAACTGTCAAAACTTTTGTTGTAATTCGTTGCTCATATTGTCATCACCATGACAACGCGAAAGTTAAGGATCATCACCATGACAACGCGAAAGTTAAGGATTGTCACCATGACAACGCGAAGGTTAAAACAGTGCGAAAAAGTAAATCCCATTTAAAATACATTGTTACTTCACGCACACTTTAAATCCTTCACGCAGTGCTACCTATAATGACAGTATTCACAAACTAAAAACTTATACATAATATGACATAGAGTAGATAAAAATATTTTTAGAAGATTTTTCGATCATAACTCGGCTTCTACGCATGCGAATGAGCTTTACAAAGGCTCATTTTAAAGCTTAATTCGTATAATTTCAAACAGAGTTTGTTAAAATACTTTAAATTGATTTGTATTTAAGTTATACCCGTTTGAAGTTATAATTTGGACTTTTACTATATTTGGACTAATAAAACATTTGGACCTTAATTTGTTTATTTGTTTAGTCAGTGTTTTAAGCAAATTTGAGCAATAAACAGTAAAGTCTTAATGATAGAAGAACTCAAAAGGAATATTTTGCTCATATTACGATTTTGATTTGTAAGACTAACTTGCTAATTTATAAATACGACCATTTGCCTAAGCTCAAAATGAGTTTAGGAAGTTTGAGTTCTATCATTAGTGTTAATTAAATTATAAATGTTTATTACTTAAATTTGCTCTAACACCCTTATAAACAAATGAAGGTTTGCAATTTGTATTATGCACTAATTTTACAACATCGTGAGTTTTAATTATTGGATTTAAATTTCGTAAACGCCATTTTCTTAGAAATGAAATAGAAATAAAATTAAAACAAAAGTTAAAAATTGTCTAGGTGAATATCAAGCGGGATTTAGAGCACACAAATAGGTAATAGACCAAATTTTTGCAATGAAACAAATTTTATCTAGCTCATATGAATTAATTCAACCTAGCATTAAATATGTTATTTATTGATTTTAGATAGGCACACGATACCATAAAAAGAAGTAAAGTATATGAAACACTAGAATATTTTGCATTTCCACCAAAAATAGTTAGATTGACTAAATGCATGCTCAGTGACACTAAAAGTAAGATTATGATAGAAGAAAGTGTTTCGGATAGCTTTATCACTAATAGAGGCCTGGGACAACAGTGACTCGTTATCAACAGATTTCTTCAATCTAATTTTAGAGAAGATTTTACGAGAATGCAACATCTATACTAGAGGCACAATATATCATCACATGCATCAATGTCTAGCATACGCAGATGATATTACCTTAATAACAAGGAGACCTGCAGAATTAAGAGAAATCTTTAATAGGTCAAACCGGCAAATCTTTAATAGACTAGAGAGAACAGCCAAGGAATATGGTTTAGAAATAAACGAAGAAAAAACAAAATATATGGTGATGAAGGGAAATGAAAATCATCTGGGACAGTCCTTTAAGATACAAAGCCCAAGTAAAGAATATAACTTCGAAATTGTTAGCCAATTCGATTACTTGGGAGTAACACTAACAAATAGGAACGAAGGGAACCAAGAAATCACAAAAATAATGGCTAAAGGTAGTAAGAGTGCTGGGAGTCTGACTAAGGTACTGAGGTCGAAGGTAATATCCAGAACAGCAAAAAAACGAATATATGCAACAGTTATTCGACCTACAGTACTCTATGCTAGCGAGACCTGGACACTAAATAAAGACATAAAAGTAAAATTAGATAGATGGGAACGAAAGATTCGCAGAAGGATATACGGAGGTTTAAAAGAGGGGAATATCTAGAGAAGAAGAACGAATGAAGAACTAATGGAAATATATGGACAACCAAAAATAACAGGACTCACCAAAATTCAAAGATTAAGATGGCTCAGGCATATAGCAAGAATGAAAGAAGGAAGAGTTCCCAATGAATTAATAAACACGAAGGCTAGTACAAAAAGAAAAAGAGGACGACCCAGAAGATGGTTGGAGTCGGCAAAAGAAGATCTGAAGTCGCTGAGGGTACAAGAGAGGAAAAACCTAGCACAAACCTAGCCTTGGGCCCTTGAGGCCTGTTGAGCTGAGCTATATAAACGTCATTTTCTTTATTATAACAAATTTTATTTGAATTTTTGTAGTATCTCTTTTAGTTTACAAGATAGAGCCTTAAAAACAATTTATAAACAATGAAATTGTTTATAACAATTATTTGACCACTCAAAAATAAATCCACCCTCGAAATTTGAAATAAGCAGATTAAAATACATAATAAATACTTGGGTTTGCCCATCAGAGTTGGATTGGATACCATCGAACAGATAATGGATTGCAGATACTTGGATGTGGAAATATCTAGCGACAAGCATCTGTGGCAAGAAACAAAGCAGCAGGCAACGAAAGCAGTGAGAATATCTGGTTTTCTGAGGGATATAATCTGGCAGAATAAAAATATATGAGCACCGAAAGCAAAGACATGTGTTAGACCCGTAATTACATACGCAGCTGAGACAAGGGCTGTAAGACCAAATAATGAGAACAACAGAGAAGAAAACCCTAAGATCCATAAGAGGTATCAGACTCAGAGATAGGATACGAAACGAAGACACATTGAGAGAGCTAGGCGTTCAAGACGTAGTGAGATGGACAAGAGCACGACGACGCATAGCGAAATCGGCGAAGACACAGAAGCCTAACACATAGCGACCCATAGGAAGACCCAAAAAACGATGGTACGAAAGCTGGAGCTCCGGATCGAAGCAGAGACTGTAACAGAAGAAACAGGACATAATTCTATTTAAAGAAGAAGAAGAGAAGGAATTTCATTGTGCGAATATTATATGTTGTAAGCACAAGTCCAAAGATACAAGGTACAAAGCAATGGCCTTTTTGATGAAATGTTATATTTGTGAACTTATAAATTGGGGTTACACTCTTTTTGTACGTAGACGAATCAGAATATTTGTCTCAGCCAATACGTATAATCAGTTTGAAGTTACATCTTACTTACTTACTTACTCCGTGGAGTTACAACCCTTCGTGGGTTTTAGCCGACTCGACAACATGCCTCCACTGTTCTCTATCTTGAGCAGCCTCTATCCAATTCTCCACGCCCATAGTGTTCAGGTATATTATCTCGCCACCGGAGTCGAGGGCGTCCGCGTGGCCTTCTTCCAGTTGGGACTTCCACCCACACCAGTCTTACTGTTCTTTGGTCAGAATGTCTTCTGAGGTGTCCTGCCCATTCGAGTCTTCTGGACTTTATTTCTTTTATGATGTTGGCATATGGGTAAAGTTCTACGAGCTCTTTGTTAGTTCTTATCCTATATTGTCCTGATGCTTCATCCATCTTGGGATTTTTCTTTCCCAGACATGTAGTCTCCCTTCGTTTGCCTTTGTTATCGTCCACGTTTCGCTTCGATACATTACAACGGGTCGTATGTTTGTTTTATACACCTTCTAACTTGTACCTTATATACTTATATCTTCGAATGTCTTGTTAGTTGTTTCGATTATAAGGTTTTGGGGTGCAAAAAGACATCTGTTGCCGGCCTGTATCCTACTGTTCATTTCTTGTGATCCGTCATTGTCTTCAGTTATTGTTGTTCCAAGATACTTAAATTCTCTAACAGGCTCAAAGTTAAAGTCATCGATAGTGATGTTCTGACCGACTCTGTCTCTGCTTTGGTTATTGCGGCTCATATACATATTTTTCGTCTTATTTTCGTTGATTTGGAGCCCCACCTTCTCTGCTTTCTTCTAGAAACTCACGAAAGTCTCTTTCATCCTTAATCGGGTGTTTCCTAATGTCTCCAAGTATTGTTGTCTAATTCTCACCTTACGTCGTAACCGTTCCATACACATCCGTATCACGGATGCCTGCGCCCAGCACACTCTATCAAATGCTTGTTTGTTAAGTTACATCGAGCGTATTTATTTTGAGGTCAATACATCCTTTACTCCACGACTTCGAATTATTTTACATCGTCCATCGAGAAGTTCGAATATAGGGCATTCGAAATTATATTCGAATTTATCCATTGGTCCTTTGAGCCGGAGGAAGACACTGACTAAGTATACAGAGTGTCGGTCCTTCGAATTACTCCGCGAGTATTATTGTGAAGCTACCATTAAAACATTTAGTCCACGACTTCGAATTATTTCATATTGTCAATCGAGTTCGGGTATAGAACATTCGAAATTATATTCCAATTTATACAATCATTATAGTATTACATTGCAATCTTAAACTACACTTCTTTTACTGTATTAATTCTTGTACAATATTTTTATATTGTGTAAACTACGAGTATTGTGGTAAATATCTGTTTGAATCTAATAAAATCACTACCCATCACCATAATCCAATTATTACGAAAATACTATATTTATTATTCACGAAGACTAAAGTAAAGTAACGAAGTGATAATTTATTTGCTATCCAATTTCTTGGCATGAACTATTGATTTGTTGATTATAGACCAATTTTTTTTAGTTTAGTAAATAGTGGATGTGTTTGCTTTACAATATTATGAATCATGCGAAGTATTTATATTTTTATCTAATACTAGACCACATCAGTAAAAAAGATTAGACGACAACCAAAAAGAGAAACTTAAAAGTTTACAAGAATGGTCTCAACGGACGACATGTAGATTACGAGAACCGGCGTACTAATATGCGGATTCTTTATGACACAAAGGATTACATTTAATTCATCTTCTTCCTTTACAATAGTTTTTGTTTGATCAGATTACTCGTAATCTATATGTTCAGTCCGTTGAAACCGTTCTAGTAAACTTTGAAAAGTTTCTCTTTTGGTTGTCGTCTATCAGGGAATTGCTGATGATAAATTATTATTGCTAGTAGCACTTTTTTGTTATCCTCTGATAGCTCAAAAACCGTAGATATTAATCAGTTCCTTATTAAAAAAAAATTCATATTGGTAATAGTAACAAAACAACTGGAACTGTAAAAATAGTATACGGTCTAATTTTTAAGCAAGTATAGTGTCGAAAGCCATAACCAACTAGGTAGAATACTGTGTTTTTAATATTAATAGATTGATGATCAGTCTAGGTTAACATGTATTTCTTTTCGAAAAATTATTTTTGATTAAATATTTTCATAGCCAACCTCATAAAAATTCAAGTAATCGTTGCAATTAATGTTTGGCTTAATACATCACGAATAATTCACAAATTAAAGCAATTACATATGTGGAATGCTTAAGAAATAATAAAGTACCATTTAACAGCATTTAATTACAATACTAAAATACAGATTATTCCATTTAAGAAAACTCAAAAAATACTAATTCCCAGTTTCGATCAACACTGTATACTAGCACTTCGCTATATTAATAACTTTTACAGTAAAACTATAATAGTAAAAAATATAAATAGTAAATTAAATAACAGTAAACTATATTAGAAATCATTTGAACATAAACATATTTTTTTATGTCAAATCACTGCAATTCTACATGGTGTGAATGTTGCTACGAAATTAATAAAAAAAACGTAATTATCTTTTAAACTACCTCGTATAACATTACAAAACCCGATATTTCAAGAAAGAAAACATCGAGTAGTCTCCAAAACTGTTTATTTCCCCCTTTCAGAACGGATGGCCCTGTATATTTGATAATATTTTTAGATTATAGTCATATCGATGCTTTAACTTTTACCTAAATATTTTTTCGCATCTTTTACACAAACAAGTAATTGACTTCTTCGCACTAATGTCTCACCCTGTATATAAATGGAAAAAGGCATACTACAATAGAGCCTAGAAAACTTACTGTATTAATTAAAAACCATTAATTGAATGCAAGAAGTGGAAATAACATGAAATTGAAGACTGTCTCCTTTCTCTTGATTTACTAATTCATAATCTATTTAAGCCCTAAATTCAAATTCTATTTTAGAACAACCCCATTCCAAAAAACCTTTGTCGCATCCCTTTTCCTTATCAAAATACCTTTCAATCCGACTCCATTCCGCCCAACCTTATCAATTCACACTCACTTTTATCCCCCATTCATTTATTATCAGTCTAAAAAGCACCGAAAACACACAGAACGAAAATTTAATTCAGAGTTTCGACCAACCCTGTATACCAAAATTTAGGATTTCGCTATATCTTTTAACCGTAGTTCACTATAATAGGGCAGTCAATGAGGGTATGTGGCTCCGAATTCCATCCTACTATATCGATTTACTTGATATTTTCACAGTAAGTAGGGAATAGCCCAAGAAACAAAGTCTACCCTATGCCGATGTGTGCTTTTGTTTTGGGGCGGTTCCCACCCCTTCTCGGGGGTGGAAAATTTTTTGGTTAAATAACTACGGAAGTTGCTAGAGAACCTAATACTAAGCGAAAACTGTTCTATAATTTTTTTTTTCGAAAACTCAATACTTTTTGAGTTATTCCTGGTTGAAAATTGGCCATTTTCATTGAAACATAACACCTTTTCAAACGGTTTTTTGCGAATACCTTAAAAACTATGCATCTAACTAAAAAAACCATATAAAACATTTTTGTAGCTTATACAATAACAAAGAGATTGTTTCCTTTATGAATCTTGTAGTTATAACACAAAAAGAGATATGGTAAGTGAAAAAAACTTGTTTTCGTGGTGCATGCTCAAATCAGTGTATTTAACTTGAAATAACAGAGAAACGGTCGATTTTAGGTGTATAATGCTACCAGTAACTTTTGTTGTGCTTGAAAAGACCTTTAAAATAAGCAATATTAAATGTCGATTACATTCAAACTATGCGAGATAAACTGTAAAAAATTTGATGACTAACGTATTTTAAGAAAAAAATGAGAAGTATATGTAGGGCCGGTTGTTCGAACGCTAATCAACAATGATCACTATCAAATATTTAATTACTGTGACTAACTGTCAATGTCAAGTTTGATTGGGTTGCTGAAAACATAATTGATTATAATTATGAGATTAGTTAATCAATTAACATAACAATTATTAACATAATTGATTAACTAATTTCATAATTGTAATCCATAATTATGTTTTTAGCAACCCAAACAAAGTTGACATTGACAGTTGGTGACAGTAATTAAATATTTGATAATGATCATTTTTGATTAGCGTTCGAACAACCGGCCCTTAACCTCTCACCCACAAGAATTTAAATGCATCGTTTTCCTTCTACAATACATTTTACTATAGTGTTCTTTTTATGTTCAAAAAGTTGGGCGGGTTTAAAATAAATGGTTTTTGAAAAAAATAAGATCAAATTATTAGGCGCATTTTTAAATTTTTTAAAAATCTTCCTATTTCTCCATGTAACTCGAAAATGATATGAGATGCCAAAAAAAGGATGCCATACAAAAATGTAGGTTTCTTCTAGATAAACAGTTTGATTTTATTTTTTATAACAGTATCTTTTATCATTTTCAAGTTACATGGAGAAAAAGGAAGATTTTTAAGAAAATTTAAATTTGCGCTCTATAATTTGATCTTATTTTTTTCAAAAACCATTCATTTTAAACCCCTCAACTTTTTGAACATAAAAATAACACTGTAGTAAAATGTATTCTTCTTCTTCTTCTTCTTCTTCTTCTTGTAATAGGACTATGTCCTGTTTCTTCTGTTACAGTCTTTGCTGCGATCCGGAGCTCCAACTCTCGTACCATCGTTTTTTGGGTCTTCCTATGGGTCGCTTGGTGTTGGGCTTCTGTGTTTTCGCCCAATGCGCCATACGTTCAGGGTCCATCCGATCCACGTGGTCCCTCCACATGCGTCGTCGCGCTCTTGTCCATCTCACTACGTCCTGAACGCCTAGCTCTCTCAATGTGTCTTCGTTTCGTACTCTATCTCTGAGTGTGATACCTCTTATGGATCTTAGGGTTTTCATCTCTGTTGTTCTCATTATCTGTTTGGTCTTTGTTGTCTCGGCCCTTGTCTCAGCTGCGTATGTCAGTACGGGTCTAACACATGTCTTATAAATGCGGACTTTGCTTTCGGTGCTCATATATTTATTCCGCCAGATTATATCCCTCAGGAAACCAGATATTCTCGCTGCTTTCATTGCCTGCTGTTTTGATTCTTGCCACAGATGCCTGTCGCTAGATATTTCCAAACCTAAGTATCTGCAATCCATTACCTGTTCGATTATATGGTCGTCCACTACTAACTTACATCTAATTGGGTTCCTGGATATTACCATCGATTGGGTTTTCTCTTTGGATAGTGTCAGGTTATACTTTTCGGCGGTTATTTTGAATTTTTGTAGTAGGCGTTGTAAGTCATCTACGTTTTCGGCTATTAAGATTGCATCATCTGCGTAGCAAAGTATTCTCATGGTTCGGTTACCCATTTTGTATCCCTGATTCATTATGTTAACACTACCTATAACTTCATCCATTATTAAATTAAATAGGCATGGACTGAGGCTGTCCCCTTGTCTAATGCCTGCATTGATTTTGATTTCTTCCGTGAGCCCGTGTGTGGTTTTAATTCTTGTTTTGTTGGATCTATTGAGCTCTTTGATTATGTTTCTATACCTCTGACCTATGTTTTTCTTTTCAAGGATACTGAGCACGTCCTTTAATCGTACTCTGTCGAATGCTTGTTTCAGATCTACAAAGCATGTGAACATGGGCTTGTCGAATTCTATTGATTTCTCAACTAATTGTCGCATTATGAAAATAGCGTCTATTGTAGATCTGTTTGGGCGAAAACCCTGTTGTTCTTCCGATACACCGGCTTTCTTATATATTTTTTGGGATAGAATTTTTGTCAATAGTTTTGATGTAGAATTGAGTAGTGTAATTCCTCGGTAGTTCGTAGGATCTGTCTTTACGCCTTTCTTGTAGATGGGTATTGTTATACTCTCTCTCCATTCCTCTGGTACTGTCATGTTGTTTACAATTTTTTGGAATAATGTTGTTATCTCTTCTATTATTTTTGTACCTCCGTATTTAATTAATTCATTTGGTATATTATCCGGACCTGGTGATTTTCTATTTTTTGATCTTTTGATTGCTTCGTTTACTTCTTCTTGGGTGATGTTGTCATTCTCTGTTTCTTCTTGGTGAATGTTTTGTAGGTCATTTCTTTGTACTTCATTATTATCGTCGTTATCGTCTTTGTATAGATTCTCGAAATGAGTTACCCATTGTTCTGGTTTTATTGCGTTAATTTGTAATTCTTCGGTAACCGGCTTCTTCCTGTTCCTCAACATGTTCCATACCTTCCTTTGACCTCCTCGTAAATCATGTTCCATGTCATTTGAGAATTTTTCCCAATATATTTGTTTTAGATCTTTGATTCTGTTAGTTGTTCTATTTCTTTCTGATTTATATCTTTGATGCTCTTCTGGGGTCCTATTGTTAATATATCTTACGTATGCATCTTTCTTCTCTTTTGCTAAATCTTTGACTTCCTGTGTGAACCATGGTTTTTGGTTTCTGCCGCCGTTTAAGTCAATTGTTCTTTCTCCAATGGCTTCTTTTGCACTACTAGTTATATGATTATATGTAAAATGTATTGTAGAAGTAAAACGATGCATTTAAATTCTTGTGGATGAGGGGTTAAATATACTTCTCAATTTTTTTCTTAAAATTCGTTAGTCATCAATTTTTTGCAGTATATCTCGCTTAGTTTGAATGTAATCGACATTTAATATTGCTTATTTGAAAGGACTTTTCAAGTACAATAAAAGGTATTGGTAGCATTATACACCTAAAATCGACCGTTTCTCTGTTATTTCAAGTTGAATCCACTGACAGCTTGCACCAAAAAACAAACTCTTTTTACCTACCATATCTCTTTTTGTGTTATAACTGGAAGATTGAAGAAGGGACGAATCTCTTTGTTTTTTTATGAGCTACAAAAATGTTTTATATAATTTTTTTAGTTAGATGCATTGTTTGTAAGTTATTAGCAAAAAACCTTTTGAAAAGGTGTTAAATTTCAATGAAAATGGCCAATTTTCAACCACGAATAACTCAAAAAGTATTGAGTTTTCGAAAAAAAAAATTATATAACAGTTTCTGCTTAGAATTAGGTTCTCTAGCAACTTCCATAGTTGTTTAACCAAAAAATTTGCAAGACAAAAGCACACATCGGCATAGGGTAGACTTTGAATAAGGAGATATTTTCAGGCTATTCCTAAAATTAAAATCCATGCAGTAGGATAGAATTCGGAGGTAATAACCTGTTCTTACTCTCATTGACTGCTCTAATATTAGAAATCATTTGAACATAAATAGATTTTTTGATGTCAAATCGTTACAATTCTACATGGTGTGAATGTTGCCACGAAATTCATAAAAAAAGGTCTAAACTACTTTGTACAATATTAAAAAACCTTATATTTCAAGAAAGAAAACATCGAGTAGTATCTGTATATTTGATAATATTTTTAGATTATAGTCATATCGGTACTTTAACTTTTACCTAAATGTTTTTTTTTCGCATCTCTTACACAAACGAGTACTTGGACTTTCTCGCACTAATCTCTCACCCTGTATATAAACGGAAAAAGAGATATAATAGAGCCTAGAAAACTTGCTCTATTACTTAAAAACCATTAATTGAATACAAGAAGTGGAAATAACATGAAATTGAAGACTGTTTCCTTTCTCTTGATTAAGTAATTCATAATCTATTTAAGCCCTAAATTCAAATTCTATTTTAAAACAACCCCATTCCAAAAAACCTTTGTCGTACCCCTTTTCCCTATCAAAGTACCTTTCAATCCGGCTCCATTCCGCCTAGCCTTACCAATTCACACCAACTTTTATCCCCCATCCATTTATTATCGCTCTAAAAAGCACCGAAAACACACAGAACGAAAATTTAATTCCGAGTTTCGACCAACCCTGTATACCAAAATTTAAGATTTCGCTATATTAATATCTTTTAACCGTAGTTCACTATATTAGAAATCATTTGAACATAAATAGATTTTTGATGTCAAATCGTTACAATTCTACATGGTGTGAATGTTGCCACGAAATTAATAAAAAAAAAGGTCTAAACTACTTTGTATAATATTAAAAAACCTCATATTTCAAGAAAGAAAACATCTAGTAGTATCCAAAAATATAAAAATATACAGCGTGTTCCATTAAAGAAAGATGAGTTTGTTTCACCGTGTCAATATGGGTGGCTCTGTATATTTGATAATATTTTTACATTATAGTCATATCAACGCTTTTTTTTCGCATCTCTTACACAAACGAGTAATTGGACTTTCTCGCACTAATCTCTCACCCTCTATATAAACGGAAAAAGAGATATAATGGAGCCTAGAAAACTTACTGTATTAATTAAAAACCATGAATTGAATACAAGAAGTGGAAATAACATGAAATTGAAGACTGTTTCCTTTCTCTTGATTAAGTAATTCATAATCTATTTAAGCCCCAAATTCAAATTCTATTTTAGTACAACCCCATTCCAAAAAACCTTTGTCGCATTCCTTTTCCTTATCAAAATACCTTTCAATCCAGCTCCATTCCGCTCAGCGTTACCAATTCCCACCAACTTTTATCCCCATGCATTTATTATCAGTCTAAAAAGCACCGAAAACACAGAGAACGAAAATTTAATTCCGAGTTTCGACCAACCCTATATAACAAAATTTAAGATTTCGCTATATTAATATCTTTTAACCGTAGTTCACTATATTAGAACTCATTTGAACATAAATAGATTTTTTGATGTCAAATCGTTACAATTCTACATGGTGTGAATGTTGCCACGAAATTAATAAAAAAAAGGTCTGAACTACTTTGTACAATATTAAAAAACCTTATATTTCAAGAAAGAAAACATCGAGTAGTATCCAAAAATATAAAAATATACAGCGTGTTCCATTAAAGAAAGATGAGTTTGTTTCCCCGTGTCGATAAGGGTGGCCTTGTATATTTGACAATATTTTTAGATTATAGTTATATCAGCGCTTTAACTTTTACCTAAGAGTTTTTTTTTCGCATCTCTTACACAAACGAGTAATTATTGGACTATCTCCCACTAATCTCTCACCCTGTATATAAACGGAAAAAGAGATATAATGGAGCCTAGAAAACTTACTGTATTAATTAAAAACCATTAATTGAATACCAGAAGTGGATATAACATGAAATTGAAGACTGTTTCCTTTCTCTTGATTAAGTAATTCATAATCTATTTAAGCCCTAAATTCAAATTCTATTTTAGAACAATTCCATTCCAAAAAACCTTTGTCGCATCCCTTTTCCTTATCAAAATACCTTTCAATCCGGCTCCATTCCGCCCAGCGTTACCAATTCCCACCAACTTTTATCCCCCATCCATTTATTATCAGTCTAAAAACCGCGGAAAACACACAGAACGAAAATTTAATTCAGAGTTTCGACCAACCCTGCATACCAAAATTTAAGATTTCGCTATATTAATATATTTTAACCGTAGTTCACTATATTAGAAATCATTTGAACATAAATAGATTTTTTGATGTCAAATCGTTACAATTCTACATGGTGTAAATGTTGCCACGAAATTAATAAAAAAAAGGTCCTAAACTACTTTGTATAATATTAAAAAACCTTATATTTCAAGAAAGAAAACATCGAGTAGTATCCAAAAATATAAAAATATACAGCGTGTTCCATTAAAGAAAGATGAGTTTGTTTCCCCGTGTCAATACGGGTGGCCCTGTATATTTGATAATATTTTTAGATTAGAGTCATATCGGTGATTTAACTTTTACCTAAATGTTTTTTTTTTCGCATCTCTTAAATAAACGAGTAATTGGACTTCCTCGCACTAATCTCTCACCCTGTATATAAACGGAAAAAGAGATATAATGGAGCCTAGAATACTTACTGTATTAATTAAAAACCATTAATTGAATACGAGAAGTGGAAATAACATGAAATTGAAGACTGTTTCCTTTCTCTTGATTAAGTAATTCATAATCTATTTAAGCCCTAAATTCAAATTCTATTTTAGAACAACCCCATTCCAAAAAACCTTTGTCGCATCCCTTTTCCTTATCAAAATACCTTTCAATCCGGCTCCATTCCGCCCAGCGTTACCAATTCCCACCAACTTTTATCCCCCATCCATTTATTATCACTCTAAAAAGCACCGAAAACACACAGAACGAAAATTTAATTCGCTCCCATTATATTTACCAAATCAATAAGCCAAACAGACGGCGCGAATACACCTTTTGAATCGCATCCTCCGTCCGCTACCGACCGGCCCCGGCCGTCCATATTCACCACCCCTAACTACTCCTCCGCGGCCGTTCCCCCGACCGCCAGCTCTTTGCCGATCCCATTACCACAAGGTTTTTCATCATAGGCGACAGTGCAAGAGGGACAGTATCTACTTTGTTTAATTAGTCAGGTCTCCCAAATATATCATTTCTCTTCATACATCTATCGTTTGGTCTTTTACAAAAACTACTCTTTTCTATCTTTTCGCTATCTTTTCCCATGCATGAAATTATTCACGAATTACTTTTTATACTAGGTTTTCTATACTTTTTATGCTCTTTTTAACTCACAGAAACTAGTATCGCAAAATTAAGCCGCTCTTCCACAGAAATCACAATAAGTTAAACAAGGATAAACAATACGGAATGTCTTTGATAGCTTATGAATTTCGACGTTTATAATTTTTAATGACAGTGACAGTTTATTGGTTTATTTGGATTTATAAATCAATAAACTTTTATTTATTTATCAAAAAAGTTTATTTGGTTTTATATTTATAAAAAATAAATATAATATTTCACATAAATAAAGGAAGAGTTGCAATACTGACTTTTGGGTCCCCAAACAAAGACGGTATCAACTTGTTAAATACTACCCTAAAACTTACAACTAAAATTTTACAAGACCTAATGAATCAGAGGATAAGTTTAGCAGATGAACAATAGGGTTTTCGTACTGGAAGATCGTGTACAGATGCAATATTCGTCATAAAGCAAATTACTGAGAAATCACTAGAGTATAATCGACCAGCATTTCTGTGTCTGATTGACTTGAAGAAAGCATTTGACAGAGTGAGACTCAAAGATGTAATCTATCTTCTGTATAATAGAGAAGTCCCTCTAGACATCATAAAAACTATTCAAAACATCTACCAAAACAACAAAATGGGAGTAAGAATAGATGGACAACTTACAGAACCTATAGATACAGGCAGCGGAATAAGACAGGGAGACTCATTGAGTCCTATGCTCTTCAATGTAATCATGGATGAAATCATCAAAAACGTCAACAAAGGACGAGGATATAGAATGGGAAACAAAGAAGTAAAAATACTCTGCTACGCAGATGACGCAATATTGATAGCCCAAGATGAAGATAGTCTGCAAAGATTAGTCCACAGATTTAACATAAGAGCAAAAGAATTCAATATGACAATTTCATCTCAGAAAACCAAAACAATAGTAATCAGTAAAGAACCAATCAGATGTAAAATAGAAATTGATGGTGTCAGTATTGAACAAGTAATGTAAAATACCTTGGAATTACATTGTCAAGTTACGGAGACCTAGACAAAGAAGTGAGAAATCAAGTACAAAGAACAAATAGACTGGCAGGATGCCTTAATAACACTATAGGGCGAAACCGACATATTAACACTGAGATGAAGTCAAAAATTTATAGAGCCAGTGTAAGACCCATAATAACATATGCATCAGAAACAAGACCCGATACAGCCACAACACCAAGACTACTGGAAACGGCAGAGATGAGAGTACTGAGAAGAATTACAGGAAATACACTGAGAGATCGAAAGAGGAGTAAAGATATCAGAAGACAATGTAACGTACAGAGTATAAACGAATGGACGCAAAATAGAAAAAGAGAATGGAACAACCACATAACCAGGATGGGGAGACACGTGTGGTCAAAATAGCAAGAGATAAATCGCCAATCGGTAGAAGAAGTATCGGCCGACCGCGCAAAAGATGGAGAGACAACCTTCCATAGAGGTAATGCGCCAATGAACAAGCAGAATTGCTTATAAAGAGGAAGAAGAAGAAGAAGAAGAAGAAGAAGAAGAAACAAAGACGAGTATTAGTAACACCGTAGTGTCGATAACTCAATTTGTAAAAAATTTGCAATTGTATCAATGCTTCCCCGTAATAGTCTGTATGGTGTTCAAGTTGATTAATGTCGAGACCATCAATATCCTCAATAGTGAAAAAAGATTAAACACTTCAATAAAGTAACTTTATAAAATACGTTCACGGGATCATAGCCATTTCCTAATTATTACCTACCACTTACACTCTGAAGGTAGGTATCCATACGTTGGTGCTCCGTGATTCGTGTAGATGTTCAAATGGACACGGCATGTGCTCCCCTACATATAATACCGCAAACCGGTTGAATCGAAGAGGGTGAGCGCCGAGCGGCGAGTACCAACGTGTCCACTAAGTGGAGCTGCTACACGGAGCACGGAACACCAACCTAGGTATGGATACGTACCTTGAAAGTACGTATCAATACTACACATCGACGTACGTTTCACTTTATGTTTTGATTTAACTTGTTTGAAAGTGAATCGTGACGCATGGGAAAAGTTAGAGTGGAAGAACTATACACAGGGTTGGGGTAAGGTATGGAACCAACTAAATATTCTTGAAACAAAAGGGACGATATTCATGAAACTTTGCATGTCGGTACAATAACACAGAATACATTGGACGCTACATTTTTTGTTACTACTCTACTTTCGGTTTTACCGGAAACACCATTAAGTTAGTTAATGTAAATGAGACATCCTGTATATTTTTGCGGATTTTAAAAGAACTTATTCCTAACGCAATCCAGGACGAAGAAGAACTTCACTAGTTAGAGAACTTGCGAGATTAGTATGGTGTTGATGCAATAAGCCATAAGCATACTGTTTAGAGTGGCAGTGAATAAAATTAAGATAGATATGATGGTAACCAGCGCTCTGAAATGACAGGAGTAAAAGGACTAGGACAGTTCTAGCTATTTTCCCAGGTAATATCCCATAAGAAATCGCTAAGGTCCATTTTGCTCATTTTTGTCTCATTTTACGCAAAGCTGACTCCAGGCTGACTCGACCTGACTCGACGCTGACTCGACCTGACTAAAGGCTGACTCGACCTGACTCGACGAGTGACTGCATTAAATTTGACTTAATAAAAAGAGTAAATGCCATCGAAACCACCTTGCCAACTAAACAAGAAGATATTTTGATAATGCTTAAAAAGGTATTTCAAGGGTTAGGTAGAATGCCAGGATATTAGGCAATCCATCGACCTGTCAAAGACAAACCACGTGATGTTTGGTTGGCACAGAAAACTGTTCTTAACCTAAACTAAATGTAAGTCGAGTCAGCCTGTAGTCAGGTCAAGTCAGGTCGAGTCAGCCTGTAGTCAGCTTTGCGCAAAATGAGACAAAAATGAGCAGAATGAACCTTAGCGATTTTTTATGGGATTTTACATGGGAAAATAGCTAGAACTGTCCTAGCCCTTTTACTGACAAGGTACTTGAAGAAGAAGTTGTTTCTAACTCAAAGATACCAAGTTTGGTACAAAAAATTTGTTAACAGGTTGATTGCCGAACACACCTATTGGTGTGCTTCGGTTTCCCGCTAGGATGACGAATACACCTATAGGCGTGCTGTGTATGGGTTTTGTTTATCAAACATAACAAATCACATTAGAGTTAAACAACAGCTCAACAAAGAAAACAATAATTTAACTTCAACCGTTCAAAATTCTCGCCGTTCACCTTCTGTCAAAGTGTAAGCCTATTTTTAAATTCGTGTGTTACTCTTTCTAAGACTTCTCCACGTATTAGTTCACATTCATCAATAAATAAATCTTTGTTTCAAATATTGCAAACATGATGATCGTCTAATGTAAGCACGTAACTTTAGATAACCTCCAAGAAAAATTTAACGGATTAAGGTCCGGAGAACGAGCAGCCTACAATATGAATGCTCTATGTCAAATTCGCATTCAAAAAATTTCTAACCCGTCGATAATAGTGGGGAAGCACTCCATCTTGTTTAAACCAAAAATATTGTGGTAACTGGCCATTCTGTTGAAGTGCAGGAATGTTGGTTATTTAGTAAATCTAAATACTTGTCGGCAGCCAAGTTTCAGTCTTTGAAAAATGGGCCTATATTAGTAATAATGTCTATTTTGGACAATTTCCGTCCAAACATTCAAGTTTTTTGGACATGATCACCATAACCGATTAATATTAATATTTCAATACATATATTATAATTAAACAAAAACAATCACAATTCGCATTGCCAAGCTGCACTAAAAGCTGAAGTTTAAAATTTCCTTGTCAGTACCAGTTTGGAACTGCTGTGATAATGGTGGACGAAAATAATTATTTGGGAGCATGGTTTTAATACCGATCTAGTTGGTTGATCATTATCATCACATTCTGCTGCAAACAGTTCATTATAAAAATTGCGGAGCACAACTGAGAAAGTTTTTTATGAGTGCTAGGGCACAAATAAATTGCTGGTAACTATATTGTCGATAGTTTTGTTAAAGAAACGAATGACCAATGTTATGAAATCTCATTTAAGCGTTAGCCTATTCAAGTTAACGTTATTTCTTAGGCACTTATTGCTAAACTCCGAGTGGAGCAGGGAGCCTGATTGTGGTGTATTGTAGCTAAGAAGCGAAGAGTTTAGTATTGTTAGCTCGTTAAGTAAGTTAACCAACCGAGAATAGAAAATACCTTTGATTTTACCAGCTGTACGTGGGAATGCCTCTTGATCACCATTTATGGCTTGCAGCTTGTATTATCTTCAATATCTTAAGGATAGGTGCTATTAGTACCCTTTTTACGTGAATATAACCATTGTGCGATATCCCAAAAGGTCGTATCTGGACGATGTCTGATAATGGAAAAATGAACTTGTGCAGCCTACTAAGAGAAAGTATTCTGGACCAGAGGCCAACAAAAAGGTTATTTTATCCTGCTTTCTACGAAAACTACTTCTATTCAGCTTTAGAACTCAAAGTAATCACTGTTGTTCTCAGTGTATATTGTCAACTTAGATGGCATCTCTGTAAAATGGGAAATATAGGTAGAGCAATATAGAGATTCTGCGAAAATAGTAAGAGACAAAAACTATTAGCAACTGCAGCGTAAATAGAGTTTCTTGAATTTTGGTCCGATTATTTGTTGCTTCGGATATTGCAAAATAAAACTAAAATTTCGAAAATAAAAAATTTGCTATTACTTTTGCGAAAATTAATTTAGGACTTTCATATTGCATGAAAAGTTGAATCAAACAGTCCATATAATGCACAAAAAATTTTAAGACGATGCGTCAATTAGTTTAAATTTTATTCAATTTGTTTATCCTAAAGTGCTTTTTTTTTCGCAATGTTATTGTTCAGAAAATAATAATTATACAGCAATTCTGTGAAAACAACATGAAAGAAGAATAGTCATATTTTAAAAGCATTTAAAAAATTATTAAAAAGTCATTTTTATCACTCAGAAAACATTTTACGAAAATAGAGTTATTTTTGGCTTATAAACAATTTGAATAACTTTGTTAATATTGACTGTAGGCTAAAACTACAATGGAATTTGAAAAACTGGTATTTTTATACGAATTTTCAAATAATGATATAAATACCTAGGACAGGTGTTTGTAAAATCTGATCAGATAAACGTATCTCCGAAATGGACAATAGACGTACCACATCACAATGTTTTATGAAAACTAAAGTGTTAAGGCTCACCCAAACCAACGCGAATTATTCGCAGCGGATTCGTGACGGAAAGTTCGCAGTCGAATTCCTGACGGAATTCGTAAAGAACTTCATATTGAAGCGAATATATTCGCGTCATACTCGTATGTGTCTAGTATTGAGAAGAGTTGGTGACAACGAAAAACAAAGAATACTACTCAGTGATCTCAATTCTTCACAAAAATGTATACATCATCAGGTGAAGAAGAAGCTCTTGTAATGTTAGCAATGGAGGACGACAATTCAAGGTAAAATTATTATCTATAGTTATCCTAAAACAACAATATGGACTATATTATGAATTTAATCTTAGGAAAAGAAGAAAATGGGTTCATGATATCAATCTAGAAAGACTGAAATGTGGGGAATATCACACGCTGATGCCTCAATTACGAAAAGACGATAAAAGATGCTACATTTATTTTAGAATGACAATAGATTGTTTCGATGAACTGTTGCACCTTGTAGAAAATGATATTAGAAAATCAGACACGAATTACCGAGAAGCTATTTCTCCCGAAGAACGGTTGGCCATAACATTAAGGTAAGAAAATGAAAAAAAAACTGCAGGCATTATTTATATCATTAATTTACTACAGTAAAAGAGAATAAGGATCAAAATAACTCTAAAATATACTTTATGTATTGTAAGGGTCAAAGGAATTGACATAGTTGGAAACTGATGGATTATGAGAAGCTGCTTGGTTGCAACTCTGCGCCAAGTTGTGTAGTGTAATATAATTATTTTCACAATTCACTTCATAGAACCCAGAAGTATTCGATTGTTTAGGTAATGCAGTGTCATTTGGTGAAGGTAGGGATACAACCGAAATACTTCCGACGGAAGAGGGGTTTTGATAGGTGTCTGTACTTTCAGCTCTAGATTGATGGCTATTCAAAGAACTTTCCTCCAATTGAAGCAACTCCTGCTCCATGATAACTTGCGCAATCTTCATTTTTGTTTCAATTTGCCTTCTAGGAGAGAAAGATTTTACCGTAGAAGCATGAGCCAAAAACAGTTGATCGGTAGCATCATGCACTACTCTCTTTTTGCTCTCAAAATAACTGATCATATCTTTCACAGATGTGGATGGCTCAGAATTGCGTTTTCTGTTTGTTCTGCCTGTAGAAGGAGTTTCATTTGAAAGAGTAACCCTAGGAGCTTCATTTCGAGTAGGTTTCGATGAGGAGGGTTGAATCTTATTCTGGGAATCATCTGTCTGAGTTGTTAGTAGATTTTTACTACACGTTGGTTTCTGTACTGCGGAATTTTCATCCGTTAATATATTTTCGGGTGATTCTATATTTGGGAATGCTTCAGATTCTTGTGTATCAACATCTGTGACATTGGATGCAGTCTTAGCAAAATTTAGGAACGGTTTGAACGATTCCATATGATCTGCCCATATCCATTTTTTTTTATCGCTTGCCGCTTGTCCAGTTCTAGTTTTATTAGTTCTTATGTACTTAGCGTACGTATCGCGCAGATTCCTCCATTTTTTTTTAATCTCATCCCCTGAAACAAAATACTCTTTTTTAGGTATCTGGCTACCGGAGATACATTTTATACAATAGGCCATAGTTTTAGAGTCGGGTTTTCGACTGTAAGTGCCATAGTTGTAGAAGTTTGTGAAGCTTTATGTAGAAATTTGCAACATATTTACTTGCCCGAACCAACTACAGAAATATGGAAAAAATCTGAAGAAGGTTTTAGAAATACCTGGCGATTCCCAAATTGTATTGGTAGTATCGATGGCAAGCATGTTACTATCAAGTGTCCAGACAAAACAGGATCTAATTATTGGTGTTATTTGAATAAGTTTTCTACAGTATTAATGGCTATTGTTGGCCCAGATTATAGATTCATTTCAGTTGATATTGGCGGTTTTGGTAAAAACAGCGACGGTGGAATATTCGAAGCTTCCAACATGGGAAGAAGATTTGAAACAAATCAGATGGGTGTACCTGAGCCGAAAAATCTCCCAGGCCAGAATGAACTTTCCCCCCATGTCTTAATTGGAGACGAAGCCTTTGCACTAAAACCATACTTGTTCAGGCCCTTTCCATACAGTCAAAGCAGAACAGATATTTTCAAGGAAAATTATAATGTGAGGCTCTGTAAAGCGAGAAGAGTAGTAGAAAACGCTTTCGGAATATTGGCACAAAAATGGCGTATATTCTACAGACCAATGGAAACAAAAATTGATACTAGTATTCTCATTGTGAAAACTGCATGTATTTTGCATAATTTTCTAAGGACAAAAAAATGTGATGATAGATTCATAGAACTTTTAGATCCACCAGAGCCTGAACTTGGAGCATTTCAAAATTTGGACAATGACCCAAGGAGAGCTGCAAGACTGGCATTTTCTGTTCGAGAAAAATTTGCCACGTATTTTAATTCAGGACTATGAATAAATTGTTCACGATGAAAATAATGGACTCTTCTTGCAGTAAATATAGTATTGTTTAGGCCTCTGCTTTTCTTTAGTCTTAGATGTAGAAAAATAAACCAATACAAATCGTACAACTACTCACCATTTTCGCCTATTTCTTCTCCTATTCTAGTCCAAATCTTGTCCTTTTTCCTTACATTTTTATAATCTTCATGAGAAAGGTCATAGAGAATAGGATACTTTCGAACCAACTCAATAATTCTCTCCATTTTCAATTTTTTCACATGCGAAACCACTGCGAAACTGATAAAAACGCTGTCGAGTGCGAACTAAGATTCCGGACGAATAAATACGCAGACAAAACGCATGCCCGAACGACGAAAATCGTACTTGTCTGAACTTGTATACTTACCACAGTGGAAACAATTCAATGCGAATCGTATGCGGTACGGAATTCCGCAGGTAATGCGAATTTTCCGCGTTGGTTTGGGGGAGCCTTTATGTGTTTTCCGTTTCCAGGGATCGACCACAATAGACGCCAAGTCTAGTGTAGTGTAGAAACTAGAAGGTTTCGAGATGCGGTGTTACAGAAGAATATTGCGCATTAGTTGAATGGACCGAATACGTACTAAAACCTTGTTAATTAGGATCGATGATAAACAAAGAGTAAAAACCATTAGAACCAGGAAATAAACATGATTTGTGCTTGTAATGATACACCCGGAAAGTACGCTTGGTACATATATAGGGAAGCAAAAAATATTCGGAAGAAGACATCCAGGAAGAACATCGTGTCTTAAAACCTCAGACAGTAGTATGCACAGACAAACAAATCTCTTTTCCGTGTAACAGCTAAGAAGATAATGATAGTGTGGTGTGGTGAGGATAGTGGTGAAGATATACACCAGGGAAATAAGGCAAAAATATACCATGTTCGGGACACTTGAGCAGCCAGGTTGCAAATGGGTTTTTTGGGTACTATATACCTAATACATTATAAATACAAAAATGCCCGTCACAGTTTGGACCAGCAATTTAGTTATTAACAAATAAGGGTCAAAAATGAGAGTTTTTTCGTTTAAATCGCTACAGGTAAAAATAGGGTAATTAAATGTCCTATTTATAATATTTTTCTTTTAGTAGATGTGTCAAGGTTTAAAATAGAGTTTCTTGAATTTTGGTCCGATTATTTTGTTGCTTCGGATATTGCAAAATAAAACTAAAATTTCGAAAATAAAAAATTTGCTATTACTTTTGCGAAAATGAATTTAGGACTTTCATATTGCATGAAAAGTTGAATCAAACAGTCCATACAATGCACAAAAAATTTTAAGACGATGCGTCAATTAGTTTAAATTTTATTCAATTTGTTTATCCTAAAGTGCTTTTTTCTCGCAATGTTATTGTTCAGAAAATAATAATTATACAGCAATTCTGTGAAAACAACATGAAAGAAGAATAGTCATATTTTAAAAGCATTTAAAAAATTATTAAAAAGTCATTTTTATCAATCAGAAAACATTTTACGAAAATAGAGTTATTTTTGGCTTATAAACAATTTGAATAACTTTGTTAATATTGACTGTAGGCTAAAACTACAATGGAATTTGAAAAACTGGTATTTTTATACGATTTTTCAAAGAAAAACTTTTCGCCCAGGTTAATTACGGTCAAAGTTAGCCACTTTTTTTATTTAATTGACGGCTACTTTGTTTATAACAATTAAGCAACCTAACTAGAGCCATTTTGAAGTTGAAGATATATAGGTTATGTGTAAAAGTTTGAGTAAACTTTGAACCTCAACAGAGTGGTTAATAAAGCTTTAAAAATGGCGTCCGACCGGAATTAATTCGTGGTCGGAGGAGGAAAATTACTAAAATACGTGCACTCAAAAAATGAAACTGATTCTGCAAACATATGCTGCGATTAATATCGCTGGAACTTGTTGATGGATTTTGATCATAATTTTTTAATTTGTATGTACTCGTAGTCTTATAGAGTACGTTATGTACACACAACCCCACCTAACATTACAAAATGTTAGGGGGAACTCATATATAATTTCATAAAAATCGGTCAAGCGGTCTCGGAGAAGTATGGAAACTAACACTGTGACAGGAGAATTTTATAGATGTAAATATATAGATGGCTATTAACAAATAGGGGTTGGTGATAGAAGAGTGAAAATTAAGGGTTGTATGTATTTTTTAATTCTACATCATATAAAATTAAGGTAGATAATTTTGTCCAAAAAAATAAAAAAAAATGTCAGGGGGGCAACCCCTCTTATAACTTATGGGTATAAAAAATAGATTAAAACCTCTTCAACGTCCTACAGGATAATCGTCCTACAGGTTTTTTAATCTCCTACAGGATAATCGTGTAAAATTTTATAAAAATCGGCCAAGCCGTTTCGGAGTAGTATGGTAACTAACACTGTTACAGGAGAATTTGATGTATAAAATATATAGAAGTAACTGCGAATTAAATAATAAAAGTGGCTAACTTTGAACCTAATTAACCTAGACAAAAAGTTTTTTTCTGAAAATTCGTATAAAAATACCAGCTTTTGAAATCCTAAAGTAGATTTACTCTATAGTCAATATTAACAAAGTTATTCAAATTGTTTAAAAGCCAAAAATGACTCTATTTTACTAAACTTTTTTCGGAGTGATGAAAACTACTTTTTAACGATTTTTTTCAATACTTTAAAAATATAACTATTATTCTGGCATGTGGTTTCCACAGAATTGCTATGTCATTATTATTTTCTGAACAATAACATTGCGAAAAAAAGCTATTTGCGATAAACAAATTGAATAAAATTTAAACTAATTGACGAATCGTCTTAAAATTTTTTGTGCAGTATATGGAATGTTTGACTCAACTTTTCATGCAATATGAAAGTCTTAAGGCCATTTTCGCAAAAGTTATAGCATATTTTTTATTTTTGAAATTTTAGTCTTATTTTGCACTTTCCGAAACAAAAAAGGATCGGACCAAAATTCAAAAAGTGCCATTTTAAACCTTGGCTCATCTACAAAAAGAAAAATATTATAAATAAGATATTTAATTACCCTATTTTTACCTGTAGCGATTTAAACGAATAAAATTGCCATTTTTGACTCTTATTTGCTAATAACTAAGTTTCTCGTCCGAACTGTGACGGGAATTTTTGTATTTATAATGTATTAGGTATATAGTACCCAAAAAAATCCATTTGCAACCTGGCTGCTCAAGTGTCCCGAAAAAAACCTTATTTCTCTGGACTAATAGGTGATGCAAAATTTGCAAAAAAAATAATAAATTTTTCAATGATAAAGAAATATTGCGAACAAATAGAAAAAATATTATCTTAAATGTCCATATATATGTATGCTTTGTATAAGTGTCAAAGCTTCTACTAAATTAAAAATAAACCAGACTATTTTTTTAATAAATCATAACCGCCACTGCCTGCTCCTTTTGTGGTGAATAGCGCCCATCAATGAAATTTCAAATGGAACACACCGCTAAAGCAAATGACATTTAGACCGTATTAGAAAATATTTAGTCCCCAAATGGGAGGCGGTAGCGAAAGTGTGGGCCAGAGGCTGTAGTGGGAGCGGGGTGCTGGAGACGGCAATCGGCAGTCACAGTCCGTTCGTCGGCGACGGCAAAGTTTATAAAACACCGGGCTTTAGACAGTATATAGAGAGATAGATGAACAAGAGAAGAGAGATAGCGAGTCCGGCCCTACCCTACTATGTAATATCAGAGATCGGACTGACCGGTCAGGTTATGAAAATTACAGGGTGAAGGCAAAAAGCCTCGAAGATACGTACCTTGAAGGAAATAATATCGCGAAAAATATAGGCAAAATATTACGACCGGAAAATTATAAGGTGACCGACGTTAATATGATGAACTTATAGATATGTTACAAAGTTTAATAAAACGAAAAAGTTGGACTTTTAAATAGAGTTCACAATATGCGGGATACATAAATGTTTTATCTAAAGCTTTCGATATAACCAACACGAATTTTCCATAAGCTAAACTCTTAATATTTTTGTTTTTTAATAATTTTCACTTGCATGTTATAATATTTATATAAAATGATGTTGAATAATCGAGTACAAATATAAATATAGATAAGCCAAATTATTGGCTAAAACTCGTAAAGTGAATGTGAATATAAACGAAAATATATAAAATGATGAAGGGTCATCATTCCATACATTTCTGGGCAACTATATACACGTGTTTCGGCCTTCTTGGACCTCATCAGTATAGTGTAGCAAGTTAAAAAAGTTTATGTTAACTTGGAAAACGATCACTACAGGAGTAATGTTACCATTTTGGTCATATTGTCATATGGCGTTTCATTTCCTTAGGTAGCCTTACCTCCTTGGTAGTGTTAGTTGTAGCCCTGCGATATGCAGGTCTTCTAACAATATGACCAAAAATGGAAACATTGCTCCTGTAGTGACTAGCAATTTTCATAGCTCGGCAACTTTTTTCGCACTTTTAATTATATTGGCCAATCATATTGCTCCTGGTTGCAGGATAATTGTCAAGGCCGTAGCCCAAAAAAATTATAAGAAAAAGTAAGATTTAGGTTATGTTATTAAAAGGTAAACAATTGTATGTAGTAAATAAAATTTAAAATGCAGTACTGCAAGCAAAATACAATTAATTAAATATACTTGTATATAATAATTGCATATCATATCAATATTGTGAGCAACATATAATTTTTCTTCTTCAATGACAGTTGGTATGAAATAAACGTCAATTTGACAATTTCAATTGACAATATGAATTATTTAAGAGAGTTGCAAGATTTCTCCGCTATTCGTGCACGATCGTTTCTCGTATCCCCTCCAAGTACTTGCACACCGCGAATAGAATTATTTATGATAATCATATGACTATTGAATGCAAAAATTTTGCCACCAAGGTAATGTTGTCACTTGTTCAAAAACGAAAAATAATAAAGAAAATTATAAAGAAAATGAATTTAAAGTAAAAGTATTTGTAAGAATGTAGTTAGACTGATAAGATATGGAATTTAAAATGTCAGAAAAGAATTGAATTAGATGTATAACTGGTTGCCTCAATTTATGTAAATTAAGAGAAAATAAAATTGTAGTCGGTACAGCTAATATGATATGAGGTTAAATAAGGTTTAAATGAATATTGGTTGTATGAATTTATAAAATTAAAAATTTAAAAAAGAAAGGAAAGAGGATAAAGTCTTAGAACAAGATAGATATTTATGATTTTGATAAACTGACTGGTATAACTAGTTGCCTCAATTTGAGAGAAATTAAAAATTAAAATGAAAGAAAAGAAAATAAAGTTATAAAGCAGAATAAATAATATGTATGTGTTCAATAGACCAACTAAGGCATATGCACCCATACTAAGTTATATTGCTAAAGTAACGAGTATTTGCTGAAGTTATTTTTCTTACAAAAGTATCAAATAAACTTACCTTAAAAAATTCACTATTGAAACTGGGCAATCCTAACGAATCAATTATGAATTGATTCTAAATCTGCAACAAAAAACATAATATTATGCAATGCACAAAAGCAGATAAAGGTCGTCGGTGAAATATGCAAGTGCAAGTAAGCATGTCAAAATAAACATCTTGTATGTATGTAACACAAAACTGCACATTTACATAAATGTTACAAAATATGGTACTAAGCTGTATCAGCAAAAAGGTTTTCCTTGAATTTTTGTACGAGAATCTCCAGGGATCAACAACCAGAGTTTATACGTAAGAGAAATCATTCACATATTCCCGTTATGAGTCATACTAAAATTGTGACTAGATTTTTACTAGAAATGTAGAAAAGGATCTAAAATTGAAAATTGAATGACTATTTTTTATTTTTTTATGAATGTTTTATATTGTTTCAGAGCAAACTACAATGATTGTAATTAAAATTTCATGGTTCTAAAACTGTTTTCATGTGGCATGTTTAATTTAGTATTATGTTTATATGGGATTGAGCCACAAGTGTTGGTGTGATGAAAATTATTATTTAACTACTGAACATTTTGATTTCCACTCCGAAAATCGTCCTCAACAATAAAATAGAAATTACGTTTGAGAATTTGGTTTGATAACACCACTAGGTAGGGCAATTACTTTACTCTATACTCTATCGTATCGGGCAACGTCTGTTCCATCTTTGTTGGCGAGCCACAAATCTTCGAGGGTACATAGATGGGGACAGTTTCTACATGTAAGAAGATATTATATATTTTGTGTTTCTCCACAAACACAGTTTACATCATCTTGGTCAATATTCCCCCATTTTACCATTTTTTATATTTACTACTATCCAAAAAGATTTCTTAAAATAATACAAAAAATTCAAAAAAAAGTAACCTTATGTAACATGAATTCTTCGTAAACCGTCACCCATCCAAACCTTAATTGCGCTAGACACTGCTTGACTACGGTTATCGGGTGACAACCAGTGTAAGTCAGTGTGCTATGGCCGTAAAATTGATACGAAAATGAATTATTTTGACAGATTGTACAAATAATATTAAGACTGCTTTTTAATCTTCTTTTCATCATATTTTAATACTTCTTCTTCTTAATGTGCCCGATCAGGTCCCCTTGACGTTGGCGATTAACATGACGAAACTGCCTCTGTCTCGAGCTATTCTAAATAGTTGTTCTGCTTTCTTTATTTCTGTCCACTACCTGATATTCTTCAACCAAGAGGCCTGTCTTCTACCAATTTCTCTGCGATTTTACCCATCATAATAAGTCGAAGAATATTATATCGGTCTCCTCTTACGTGGAGGGCCGGCCATCTTTCTATATATGATGTTATCAAGCAGCTCGCGAACAGCATTTGCTCTCTAAGGGCTACCATATTTGTCAGCAAAGCCGTCCATGGTATTTTTAGTGTACGCTTGTGCACCCATTTTTAATACTTATTATCCTTTTTTACACGCAAGCAATGCGTGTAAAACTACATGAAACCACCAGAAAAATACATATCGAACGAGGTGTGAGACAGGGCGACACTCTCTCACCTAAATTATTTATAACGGTCCTCGAATACGCCTTTAAAATGCTACAGTTGGAAAATAGAAGAATAAAAATAGATGGGGAAATGCTCAATCATCTGCGTTTTACCGAGGCGACGATATAGTACTTATCACTAAAGATCTGGGGAAGCACAATAAATGGTACAAGAATTAGAAAACGTATTTTCAACAATATGCCTAAAAATGAATCTTAGTAAGACAAAATTTTTGACAAATTTAGTTCCCAGAGAACACCTAACCATCCAAAATCAAGTGGTCGAATTGACAGAAAAGTACATATTCTCGGTCATGAAATCAAAATAAGCAAGGAAAATTAGACCTAACGACGAATAACACTTGCTTGGGCGGCGTATGGTTCACTAAGAGACATCTTTAAAGCCTTGGTTTCCTCGAAAGTGGCACCGACAAACTGCGACAGTAACACTGCGATGAATGACGTCAGATTACGGTGAAAAATTCAAGGTTCTTCACTGCGGCAATGAAATGTGTAACCTCAGCAAGCGGTGGCTTCCAACGCATCCTTGGAAACCACTGCTATCATTTTGCGTAGTACAGTTTTTTATGACCTCATTCATCGCAGTGTTACGGTCTCAGTTTGTCGGTGCCGCTTTCGAGGAAACCAAGGCTTAAGAGTAACATCCCGAGAGCTATGAATCGAAAGACATTTGACCAATGCGTTTTTCCTATTATGCCATACGAAGCAGAAACTCTCACGGTCACACTTACAACAGCACTAAAAATGCGAGTGGCACAAAGCACATGGAAAGAACGACTCTCGGCGGAACAAAAAAAGACAAAAGGAACCAAGACCTAAGGAAAAGAACAGCCATCATTGATGTCGTCGAATGCATAGCCAAGCTGAAATGGAATTGGACAGGCCACGTAGCGAGACTAAAAGACTCAAGATGGACCAGAAAACTAATTGACAGGCGCCCAAGAGAACACAAACGCAGCAGGGGACGACCACCAATACGCTGGATGAACGATATTAAACGAAATTGGAAAGAAATCCTTTGTAAAAGGTATAAAATTTTTTTTATTAAAAATCCCTTAAAAGGGCTACATCACAACAAAACGTTTTCGATTTTTATAAAAAATCATCATCAGTGTTCGATCTAAAAATAAGTATAACCGATTTAATGAATATAAAGTTATTATTTAAATTTTGACAAAGGTTAGAGCAAGTTGGTTATACTTACAAACTGGATGCTAGCTGAGCCACAAAAAAAAATATCTGGGTAAAAACCCTTTACATAAAATATAGATGCCTTAAAAGTGTATACTTCAATAAAAAGGCCTGTGATGGTCACATGGCAAACAGGATAATGCCCTAAGGTAAAGTATACAGGTTTCCCAACACTTTACTTTACCTTAGGGCATTATCCTGTTTGCCATGTGACCATCACAGGCCTTTTTATTGAAGTATACACTTTTAAGGCATCTATATTTTATGTAAAGGGTTTTTACCCAGATATTTTCTTTTGTGGCTCAGCTAGCATCCAGTTTGTAAGTATAACCAACTTGCTCTAACATTTGCCAAAATTTAAATACTAACTTTATATTCATTAAATCGGTTATACTTATTTTTAGATCGAATACTGATGATGATTTTTTATAAAAATCGAAAACGTTTTGTTGTGATGTAGCCCTTTTAAGGGATTTTTAATAAAAAAATTTTATACCTTTTACAAAGGATTTCTTTCCAATTTTGTGATTGATGGTATACAGCCAACTACAGGAAAACTTTTTCTTTTCCTTGTGGATTTTGATATTAAACGAATGTCCAAGAAACGGCAGCAAGACGCACAGAACCGTGAAGAGTTGCGAAAAATGGGAGAGACCTATGTCCAGCAGTAGTCGGAAGAGGTTGCGTGATGATGATGATGATTATCCAATTCCCGACGAAGGTAAATCCAAAGACACAAAAATTATAATAAATATATTTACTAAAACCACCAATATATTTTTGCAAACTTTATTGCACTGATACAAACGTAACTTGAAAGATTTAGCAACTAACTTTAGACTGTCGGTGTGTGCGTACTTCATACTGTCGCTTTTATAAAAAATCACTCAACATTTTCCCAATCGCGCCTTCTTCTTCGAGTGCCATCTCCGCGACGGAGGTCGGCAATCATCACATCTATTCTGACTTTAGAGACGGTTGCTCTGAAAAGTTCATTTGATGTACATCCGTACCATTCTCTGAGGTTGCGCAGTCATGATATTCTACGTCTCCCTATGCTTCTTTTTCCTTGGATGTTTCTGTGTATAATGAGTTGGAGTAAGTTACCACGTGTAATATGTCCGAGATATTCCAATTTTCTGGTTTTGATTAAGACTTCCATTTCTGTATTCATATTTCTCAGAACATCTCTGTTTGTGACATGCTCTGTCAATGATATTTTCAGAATTCTTCTATACACTCACAATTCGAATGATTCCCGTTTTTTCAGTGATGCCTAGTGTGACCAACTAGCCCGAAAAATCCGGGACATGGCCCGAATTAAGAAGTCGTGTCCCGGCGTCCCGGACAATGCTTCCGGGCCATCCGAATTTTCAACTTTTTGGTAAAATTGTATTTTGAAATTTTAAATACGATATTCTTCTAAGAATTCACATCAAATTGAATTGGTGGGACCAAAAAAAGTCGATAATTTCTAGAGTGTGATACTAATACAACATAACAAACGCATGCTTTTTATATCGTGGTATTATAGTTCTACGAAAACTCAAACTCTGGACTTATCCCGTTTCTGTATTTTAATTATCGTCTTCTGAAAAGACGATTCAATTATATTTATAATTATATAGATAATTATATTTTTATATTAACCTAAGGTTCTATTTACATGGAAATCCAACATCAGTTAATTTTTTCCTTTTTTGAGAACGATTTCCGGATTGGACGTAGAAACGTCAAAAACTAACAAAACTGTAATTATCATTACAACCCATCCCATCAAAAAAAAATTGTCAACATAAAAATGTTAAATAATCAATAAAATAATGATGATATTAAAGTTGTAGATATATTTAAAAAAAATAGCCCGATTTTCATTACAAAGTCCCGGATTTTAGGTATATTTTTTAGTCTTGTCCCGAATTCGACTGGATTGGAGTTGGTCACACTAGTGATGCCGCATTTAAGGTCTAAGCTTCCATTACATAAAACAAAGTCGAAAAAACGTAGCACCTACCCAAGCTTACTCGTAGCTCTAACTTCTAGATCTCTTGTGCAGAGCAATTTTCTCATTTTGTTAAAATTAGCTGTGGCCTTTTCTATTCTAATTTTAATTTCCTGAAAGTAATCATTTGTGGAGCTGATCATTACCAGAGAACGGCAGTTCTCGCACACACCCCCCTACACGCGACACTATATATATACACAAAATTTTCGATTTTCTACATCTGACTGAATTGAAAATTGGGCCAATTCCCATCTTAAAGTTCAGGAAAAGACTCACCCATTCATATGTCAACCATCCATTTTGGTCCAAGGGTGTGGATTTTAAGGCCCCTCCTATTTAGAGTCTGTTTTTCGTTCTCGTCCCCAAAACTCCCAAAAACTTCGAAAATTTAAGTCCGACCGGCTTCTAATCCTTAAGCGGCTTCTAATAGTACTGATCATTACCTTTCCAACGCATGTCTAATTTTGAAAATCGGTTATACCATTCAAAAGTTACCGAGCTCAGAAATATGACTCAATTAATATTTAAAAAAGGGAAAATGTTTGTGGATATGTATGTGTGTGGAAAAGTTAAACCGATCTGAATTTTTTTTTCTGTGTTTGAAGAGGGGGTCAGGGCCGATTCAGAACCGGTGTAGTTTTTATTTTGACCAACCATAAGTCAGCTATAGGACTTGGTAGGTACAAAATGGCATATTTTTTGGGGGTTCGGATCTTCGGTTCAAGAAGAGACAGGAGAACCGCAAATACACCAAATCAATAGTGTTGAGTTATGCTTTCAAATGGTGTCCAAGCCGTCAGGATCAGACATATACACGGCTCAGTATAGCCGAAAAACTGAAAAACAAACTTTGAAAATTTTGGTTTTTCGACAGTTACACAAAATTTCAACCTACGAATAGCGCCAATAACTGAGCGTTTGTAAAGGACTCTAGACGAATCTAACGGTGTATATGTACCTCATATCCGGGAAAATCGAATTTTTAAGTTATAGGCTTCATAAGTATGATCAAATCTATTTCCTATGGGGAAAAACGTTTTTTAAGTTGTTGTTTGTTTGGGTTTATATAAAAACGTTTTTTAAATTTTATATATAAACGTTTTTTAAACGTTTTTTTGGTAAAAACGTTTTTTAAGCTCAATAATTCCTGTAATAGCTTTAGTTATCATACTTGACCTTAGATGCATCAGATACTACTTATCAATAAGTTTCAAACTCACGTTTAGTGATCAAAATCGGTTAAGCCGTTTAGAAGTTATTAAGCTACAATTTATTAAGCTACATTTATACGTATATAACGATCATTTCCACCTCCACTAGTTTCATTTCTTTTTGTTTTGCAATGTATGTTTTCCATCTTTTGCACTATTTTGCCGGTTATTAGCGCGCTCATCACTCTACATATTGGTCTACTCGTTCGCCATTGGTTCCGTTTATGAGGAGATTCTCGTTATTTCTTTGCGTTTTAGATGTTCTCATAAATATTCTCATAAATTCGCGCAATGGCGCCTAAAAAAGTATAACTTCAAAAATATGCCCTTAGCTATCAATATTTTAAAAATTAAATAACATATTTGAAGTTACTTGTCTGCTTGATTTTAAATGGTAGAAAAACAACCACACATATATCACCATACAACAGACCAAATTATGATTAAAGTCATCAAACGAAAAGTCAACGGCATTTACCTACTTATAATTAAACAGCGAATTTTGCTTTTTTTTTTGTTACTTTTCAGTTTTCTTTCCACTTTCCATATTTGAATAAAAATCAGTAAATATAGCTGAAAAATTCGGTTGATGGCCTTTTGGTACATAGTATCGATAAACCGTTTATATTTGCCAACGCTTTTTGTCTGGTCAATCACCACTCTATAGCTGATGTCTTTCGGTCATAGTAGTTTTTTTGACAACTTTTTGACCTCATACTTGCAAATACAACGTAAATGATACTGATTCACGGAAATAAGTCCTGAGATAAACAAAGTTATGCGTAAGTTCATCAATTTGGATTGGAATTTAAAAATTGGATTTCAAAAAATTTTTTCTACTTACCATAACAATATAATAAGAAGTCAAAATATTAATATGGTCAAAACCTAACAACAAAACGTATTGATTTGAACTGTTTATTGTCAGAGCTCATTCATAATAATATAATCACTTTATATTTTCTCTTTGTATAAACCAAAATTTGGCCAGAACATGCAAAGGCCACATAAACCTCCAAACGAATTTATTACAGGAGATTTGTAACTGTTGTATATAGGATACTAGAATATAGTCCAAATGCTTTATATTTGGGGCTACTGTTAACATAAAAAACTTGCGCTTTTATATGGGTATCTACTCTTTGCAGTGAACAATACAAAAATTGTAGAACGTCCAATATGTTTTTATCAATTATCTAGTTTAGAATAAATCACAATTTTACGATTAATTCGTTATTACAAGAATTAAATGAAACATTATCGGTGTCCATTAAAAGCAAACAACATTTGAAAATCAGTATTTATGTTTTTTTAGTATTCAACATATTGTCCTCTTGATTGGATGCATTTATTACAATGAACAACGCCTCTACATCTTTACAAAAAAGTCTTATCTTGCTCTGCAAACCAGCTCTCCACAGTTTTTATCGCTGGAAGAAAATTTACGACATTTTGGACTTTTTCCGTTGATAAAGGAAATGGTAGTCGGAAGGAGCCAGATCTGGTGAATAAAGAGGGTGTTTATTAATTATAATCCTAAATTACGAATCTTTTGCATCACTACATTCGAAATGTATGCATTATCATTGCCCTGCAAAAACAAAATTCCTTTGGATAATTTTCCGCGTCTTTTCCACAGAACTCTTTCTCGTGGAGTGAAAGTAGCTGTTAGAATCTTTTTTGTTATGGCTAGATATTCTGCCCTCTGCAGACGGTTTCTCTTGATTATGGTGGTAATACCATTTCCAGCAAACTTATGCTTGTAGATATTCTCTGCAGTACAAAGTTATTTGTACTGCTCCGTATTCAATTCTTACAGGCCGCTTTACATACACGTGTTCAATTGCAAATAAATCTGGGGATCTCGAGGGACAAGGCCAGGGATTGACTTTAGCCTGTTCAAAGAAGTCCATGGTGACTTTCCCACGGGAACTTGCGTATTTATAACAACTAATTTTCCAACAAATAAAAAATCTCTTGATTATTCAATTAAAACAAGATTCGGCTTGTTAGTAAGAAATAAACAATGTGTTTCGAACGGCAAAGTGCAGACGTTCATCAAGTCTAAACAGAGAGGACAAAATTATGGAACAAATTCATGTTTTTTTTTCGAGAATAGGCCAATATGGAGAAAAATCCCGAGACAGGTCGATTTTTATTTTTAAATTATGATTTTTTGACATATATAGCATAATAGTGACGTCATCCATTTAGGCGTGATGAAGTAATCGATTTTTTTTAATGGGAATAGGAGTCGTGTGGTCGCTCATTTGAATGGTTATTCAACTCTCCATTCAGTAAAATAAACATTAACATAGACTCAAAAAGAAGAATTTATGTAATTTGTTTAACTCAAAATACATTTTACTGCTGTCAGAAAAAATAAAAAAATGTTTAGTTATCAAATAAACCTTGCTTTTCGCTTAAATTAAATGTTTAAACTGCAAGAGGCAGGTGGGTGGCTGTTTGACATTTAATTTAAGCGAAAAGTAATGTATATTTGACAACTAAACATTTTTTTATTTTTTCTGACAGCAGTAAAATGTATTTTGAGTTAAACAAATTACATAAATTCTTCTTTTTGCGTGAATTAAGTTTATTCAAAAATTATTTTTTGGTCACCCTGTATAAATATTGATGTTAATGTTTATATTACTGAATAGAGAATTCAACAACCTTTCAAATGAGCTACCACACAATCCCTATTCCTATTTTACAAAATCATCGATTACGTCATCACGCCCAAATGGATGACGTCACTATTATGGCATATATGTTGAAAAATCATAATTTAAAAATAAAAATCAACTTGTTTCGGGATTTTTCTCCAAAGTGGCCTATTCTCGAAAAAATAAATTTATTCCATAATTTTGAACCTCTCTATATACCCCGAAATGCAACGGTATATCAATTTTTTATAGATATTTTAAACCGAAATTTTGCAATATAAAATCAAAATGGAATTGCGCATTTTGAAACTACTTGACTTAAGCTTTCATCTCATATTTTTTGTTTTTTTTTTGATTCGATATCCAACCTGTTAAAAAATGACCTCAAAGGTGCTAAAATTGGATTTTTTCGGCATTTTAATAGTTTATTTGCATTTTACTCTTTAGTAGTAAGGATTCTACGAAAAAATCACAACAAAAACTTTTTTCTTAAAATAACCTAAATTATAAAAAAAAGTGGTTCCGAACGTAAAAAGCAATTTTTCAAAATTTGTTTAAGGGGATCCAATCGGTACACAGTTTCGGCTATTTAAATGGGATTCATTTTTTTCAAATCCTGAGAAAACTAATAAGTATTTAAACGCAGAATGAAATATTACTTTCTTACCGAGGGCCGAAAGTCCCTGAAAACTTTTATAATGTTTATTCTAATAAGTTAGAGGGGTGAAAAACTAAGAGAAAATGTAGTATGATTTTAAATTTCAAATATCTCATTCCAAAGAAACTTTTTATTTATTCTAAGGGACTTTCGGCCCTAGATAATAATTTAGTCTTTCATTCTGCGTTTAAATTTTTTTAAAATATTTATTATTTTTTTCAGGATTCGAAAAATAATGGACACCATTCGAAGTCGAACATTCGCTATCTTTGTCATACAACGCACTGAGTCGAATATAATATGGTGACAAGACAGTGACAATTTTAAATATTTGACATGGCATCGGAAATATTTTGAGTTGTTGATTAAATAATATTGATAGTCTATCTAATAAATAATTGATTGGAGACGTGAACTTAATACAAAGTTATTTATTGTTTATTATTTATGGAAGATCCAAGCAGATAATACACCAGGATATATTCTGTGATCCAAGTATTTTGTTATTAAAGATGTTCAAAATTGTAACCGTTCCATAGTAACAATATATTATGAAAAAATCACTTTATCACTTTTCTTCTTTTCTCGATTGAGTATTAGTTTTTGTTGTAGAGTCCTTTTCATGACCATTTTTCAGTGCGTCACAGTTTTTCGATTTCTTTCTAATGCATTAAATTGTATGTGACAGAAAAAAAGGCACGTCTGTGATTACAGACATTTATAACATTTATTCTAGTTATTCTAGTTGTCGATAGATGGCGATATAATCGAAACAAATTATTTACGAATTATATAATATATCTACGAATATAATCTGGACAGTTTATAAGACTAAACAAATCAAAGAAAATACCATTTTATAAATGCAATAAACACAATTGATTTGTTTTTATGCCAAATTGCAAATAAAATGTGACAACTGTCAGATTTAACTAAAATGTCATGTTAGAATAAATGTCATAATTGTGTATTATCACGGACTTACCTTTTTTTGTATCATCTGTGAAGCACCGAAAAATGCTCATGAAAAGCTCCGAAAAATGCTAGAAATACTCTACAGTATATAAATTATTACAATCACTGAATACATAGTTAGTGAAAAAATTATCATATTAATTAACTGAATTAATAATTTAAGCAAGTAAAAGTTATCCAAGAACATACAAAAGCCATCTCTTTAAACTTAATCATGACATTGTCAAGTAATGTTTACATATCCATACCAGTGAGAATTTTACCACACGTAATTTGCCGTGTAAAGACAAAAAAAGTAGGGATAGCCGTAAAATATTTGCGCCTTTACTTTTAAGAATTGATAAAAAATAGGTTGCCATGGAGAATTGTTTTTAAACTTTTAAACATAGCATATTAGCATCATAATCTATCGATTAATACAAGTGTCAGCTTTTGAGTATGCAATTAGTCCAGAAAGCCACTGCGCATCCGCTAGGAAAAATATTCTGATTCGGATTTTTTGCACAATCTTACTCAAAAAGGACTCCTTTTTAACAAATTTGCATGTTGCGAGGACCAAAAGGTGGTAAAAAATTTTTTAAACGTTTTTTTTTTTGTTTTTTTTCCTAAAATTATTTTTTTTTGCATGGAAAAAAGTTTTTTTTAGGTTTTTTGGATCATTCCAAACAGAAAAGATCTTTAGTGACTTTTCTCTAAAAATGATAGTTGACATATAAGCGATTAAAAATTGAAAAATTTCGAAATCGGCCATTTTTAACCATCAAAAACTATGTGAAAAACTGAAAATTTGAATGTTGCCAAGGTAGGTAGATATTCTTTAAACATCGATTGATGAAATCCCGAAGAGTTTTTTGCAATACAATATTCAAAACTGCTTTGTTTTTAATTGCTAATCAAGCGTACGAGACATTATTTTCCACCGTTGCATGTACATATATACAGTATGGTGCAAATGAAAGGAATAAATTCGTTATTTCGTAAACCGGCGACTTTAAGGAAAAATCCCGAAACAGGTCGATTTTTATTTTTAAGTTATTATATTGTGGCATATATGGTATACTAGTAACGTCATCCGTCTGGGCGTGATGACGTAATCGATGATTTTTTTAAATGAGAATAGGGGTCGTGTGCTAGCTCATTTAAAAGGTCCTTCAATTCTCTATTCAGTAATATAAACATTTACATAATTATTTATACAGGGTGTCCAAAAATGTTTAATAAATTAAATTATTTGACAAAAAAAGAAGTAGAAGGACACCCTGTATAAATAATTATGTAAATGTTTACATTACTGAATAGAGAATTGAAGAACCTTTCAAATGAGCTACCACACGACTCCTATTATCATTTAAAAAAATCATCGATTACGTCATCACGCCCAGACGGATGACGTCACTAGTATACCATATATGCCACAATATCATAACTTAAAAATAAAAATCGACCTGTTTCGGAATTTTTAGAGAAAAGTCACTAAAGACCTTTTCTGTTTGGAATGATCCAAAAAACCTAAAAAAAACTTTTTTCCATGCAAAAAAAGTAATTTTAGGAAAAAAACAAAAAAAAAACGTTTAAAAAATGTTTGACCACCTTTTGGTCCTGGCAACATGCAAATTTGTTTTGAGTAAGACTGTGCAAAAAATCCGAATCAGAATATTTTTCCTAGCGGATGCGCAGGGGCTTTCTGGACTAAATCGGCCTTTTCAGACAAAAGCCACCCGTCTATAATCTCAGTTACATACTCGTATATATAGTAAACCCAAAGATTATTACTTTTTTATTTTATATCTTAAATTTTACTCATCAAAACTTAACTTGCTTAAATATGTTGATTTTTACCACTTAAATACAGTTCTCTCTGTTGGTAGAGCATAAGATGGTTATTTTATCGTTGGCCTAATAGAGCTCCGCTCAAACTCCTAAGGACTGATAATAGGTCAGATGTGTCTTTATGTGGTACGTGCCTAATTCAGTAAGTGCCCTTTCTATCGCTGCTGCATCAGCACAGAAGTGGAACTGTAATTTTGGAAACATAACTTTCATACATTCGCTATTATGGTATAAATAGCAAATAGCACTTGTCGCGGCATATTTTTGGTTCTATCAATAATTTTTTTTTGGTAGTCAAACGGCGTATTTATTGTATTCATTCTGGTGTGTTTATCAAACAGGTTTTGATAAACAATAGTATATTGTAACAAGTGCAGAAAGCTACTAATTTCTCACGAGTTTGAAAAGTACGAGCGCAAGCGAGTGCCGCAATTCAAACGAGTGAGAAATTACCTTTCTGCACGTGCTACACACTATACTTTTTCTACAACCACAGTTTTTGCTAATAAATAAAAATCACAATTTCCAAACGAATATTTATTATAATAATAAATTATAATCTAACAATAAAACACTGAAAACGTTTGTTTTCTATACTTCCACAAAATTTATTATAACTATGTGACTGCAGCTGTTTCGGCAGAGTGCCTTTCTCAAGTGATTTAGTTTACTATGTGTTTGCCTTTTTAAAGTCTTTAACTGAAGAGGTTGAGGAGTGGGGAGCTGTTTGTCTCGAGTTGGTCATTCAGAATTATATCTGTATTTTTTAATTTATTAATTTCCATAGATTCTAATAAAGATAGCTTACGGCCTTTATTTTGAATATGCAGAATTTGAAACTCTTCATTAAAAGAATGATTATGATCTAGAAGGTGAAGTGCGTATGTAGAAGTGTCTGTTTTTCTATTGTTGAATCTATATTATCTAGAATCCCTCTATCAACTTGAAACTCATCTAAAAAAATATGTAAATGAAGTCAATAATATCATTCATACTATACCAAACTTCAATAAGTCCCCAGGGTATGACCTAATTACCGTAAGAATCATAAAGGAATTATCAAGAAAAGCCCTACTTTGTCATACGCAACTGTATATCGTCGTATGAAGAACAAGATATTTCCCCCTAGTTTGGAAAATGACCTAAATAATCTTAATTCCAAAATCCAGAAACGGCAGACTATAGATCTGTTAGCCTTCTCCCCATAAAACTGCCGTTATCCAGAAAAGAGAGCCAATTATAGTTGATAAACAAATAGTGCCTTGTTACCAGTTTGACTTAAGGTCACCACACGCTACCACTGAACAAAGTCATCGGGTTTACCAGCAAATACGTCAATTACCGGAAAACAGAAAACATTGCTCTTGAATCTTATTAGACATCTCCCAGGCATTTACAAAGTATGACATAATGGCCTTTATACAAAATCAAAAAATCACTTCCCAACAATTATTTTCAAATCCTAAGGTCCTACCTGCAAGACCGTCATTGCCTAGTAAAACATCATGATGAGTAGGTATACCAGACTTTACCCAATTATGGCTGGAATATCTCAAGGCGATATCCTCGGTCCAGGACTGTACCTGATATTAACTGCGGACTTACCTACATCAGAAGTCACAACAGCAACTTATGTAGATGACACAGCAGTAATCTCTTCTCATGAAGACCCAGCCGTAGCATCACACAGAATCCAGGCAATAACATATACAGGCAATAACAATAAATGCAATACAAACTTTGTTTAAACTGTGGGACACTGTCTTCCGGTATCGGTAAATGGTCAACCTCTACCACAGAAAGCCGACATAAAATACTTGGGAATGCATTTGGATCGCAGGCTCACATAGAGAAAATATTTACCAAGCGGATACAGCTGGGCTTTGAACTCATCAAACTATACTGGTTTAAAGTTGAGGAATTCAACTATGGGGAACAGCAGCTATACCCAGTATCGACATTCTTGAAAGATTCCAATCGAAAGATCTCCGAATGATAACTAATGCTCCATGGTACGTTCTAAGCAAGACGATCGCACGAGACCTCAAAATGACATTGGAGACAACTATTGGGTCTACATGAAAGAAAAATCTTATATTATCAAATTAAATCATTAATGATTAAAAAGTTTATGTTAAATAATAGATTTGCCTTCTTCTTCTTAAGGTGCCGAGACCGCTTGTCGATCGTTGGCTCTCATGTTGTGCAGCATATTAACAATCATTGTCTTATTTACAGCCGCACGAAATAGTTCAGTGCTAGTTTTCCCAAACCATTGGCGTAGGTTTTTAAGCCAAGAAGTTGTACGGCGGCCCACACTTCTTTTTCCCATTATTTTACCTTGCATGACAAGGTGAAGTATGTCATATTTTTCTGGGTGACGCATTATATGACCAAAGTATTCCAATTTGCGCCTTTTAACCGTGTTCACTACTTCGCAACTTTTATTCAAACGTTGCAAAACCCTTTCGTTTGTGACTCTTTCTACCCAACTGATCTTCAGAATACGGCGGTAGACCCACATTTCAAATGCTTCTAGGTTTTTTAAAAGCGATTCTGTCAGTGTCCATGCTTCAACCCCGTAAAGTAGTACTGGGAATATATAACATCGGACCATTCTTATGCGAAGTTCCAAATTTAGATCATGACTGCACAGGATTTTCTTAAATTTCATAAAACTTGTTCTTGCTTTGGCAATTCTACTTTTTATTTCTGTACTAGGGTTCCAGCTTTCATTAATATGAGTACCCAGATATACAAGATTACTTACTCGTTCAATTGAGTCATTACCGATTGTTACGTTATAGTTATTATTATTTACGGCTGCCTGTTTACTAATAACCATAAACTTTGTTTTTCTTGCGTTGAGTTTGAGTCCATATATCGCGCAGAATGCCACCATTCGATTCAATAACGCTTGAAGATGTTCAATTGATCCAGTCAGCAACAAGGTGTCATCTGCGTATCTGATATTGTTCATAAGCATACCATTAATGAGTATTCCCTCTTTTGCGTTTTCCAAGACTTCATTTAAGATTGTTTCAGCGTAAAGATTAAACAACATTGGTGACAATATACAGCCTTGTCGAACTCCGCGCTTGATTTTTACTTCTTCAGAGCACTGATTCGCAACCCTAATACATGCAGCCTGGCCCCAATACAAATTTGCGATTATTCTAATGTCCCTACCGTCCAGACCGGTAGTTTTGAGAATATGTAGCATTTTTTCATGGCGAACTTTATCAAAGGCCTTTTCAAAATCAATCGCGCACATGAAAACGTCATGATTTACATCTCTGCATCTCTGAATTAAAACTTGGGTTGCGAATAGTGCATCACGCGTTCCAAGGCCACAGCGAAAACCGAATTGAGTACTTGAGATTCTTTCCTCAATTTTTCTATATGTTCTTTGATGAATGATTCTAAGAAACGTTTTCAATACATGACTCATTAGGCTGATGGTGCGATAGTCGCTGCATTTTGTGGCTCTGTGTTTTTTTTGGTAGTACAACAAATGAGGATTTAAGCCAATCTTTAGGAATTTTTCCGCTTTCATAGATTAAGTTGAACAATTTCGTAAGTATCTTAATGCCCTCGACACCTAAAAGCTTTAGTGTTTCTACGTAAATCCCATCTGGTCCGATCGCCTTCCCGTTTTTTGCGTTCTTTATAGCGTATTGCACTTCTTCCTTAGATATTGGAGGACCGCTTATGTCATTTAGCGTTTCTAGTTCGCTTCTTTCATCATCGAATAATTCCTTTATATATTCTGTCCATCGTATTAGTTGACCTTCGATATCGATTATAATTTTTCCGTTTTTATCTTCGATTAGTGGAGGATTACATTTTTTATTCAGTCCTGCAACTTCTTTCAGTTTTTTGTGCATATTGAATGCGTAGATTTGCCAAGGTACTGTAATTTTAAATTTATAAACATTTAAAATTACGCATCAGCACTAGTCGGAGAGATAGAAGCGGATATTGTGCGTGATAAGTAATATGGAAAACTATACGGGGATATGTTGAATTAGTTGTGTACATGACTTTCACCAACGGCCGGAAACCAGAGTTGGGGCCGAGGGTAGTTATAAGGGGGTCAAAGTCGCGGATTTTATTACTTTTTTATGACGCTCATGATCGAGATAGTGCACTAAAATTTGGGAATAAGTAGGTCATGACGTAACTAAGTAAAATCTCTAGGGGCGTAACGCTGCGTGGCCGACAAAGGGGTGGGGGTAGGGGTGAATATAAAAATTATAAAGGGTTTTTTGCGACGTTCGTGATTGAGATAGTGGACCAAAATTTGGGAATAAGTAGATCATGACATTACTAAGTAAAATCCCCAGAGCCGGAAACCAAAGTTGGGGATGAGGGTAGTTATCAGGGGGTCAAAGTCGCCGTTTTTATTATTTTTTTTGTGACGCTCATGATCGAGAGAGTGCACCAAAATTTGGGAATAAGTAGGTCATGACGTAACTAAGTAAAATCTCCAGGGCTAGCACGCTGCGTGGCCGACAAAGGGGTGGGGCAGGGGTGAATACAAAAAATATAAGGGTTTTTTTTTGCGACGTTCGTGATTGAGAGAGTACACCAAAATTTGGGAATAAGTAGACCATGACATAACTAAGTAAAATTATCAGAGCCGGAAACCAGAGTTGGGCATGAGGGTAGTTATAAGGGGTCAAAATCGCCGTTTTTATTATTTTTTTTGTGACGCTCATGATCGAGATAGTGCACCAAAATTTGGGAATAAGTAGGTCATGAGGTAACTAAGTACAATCGCCAGGGGTGGAACGCTGCGTGGCCGGCAAAGGGGTGGGGGTAGGTGTGAATATAAAAAATATAATGGGTTTTTTGCGACGTGCTAGATTGAGATAGTGCACCAAAATTTGGGAATAAGTAGACCATGACTTAACTAAGTAAAATCCCCAGAGCCGGAAACCAGAGTTGGGGATGAGGGTAGATTTAAGGGGCCAAAGTCGCAGTGTGTATTATTTTTTTTGTGACTCGGCACAACATTTGTTTCCCACGCAGCGTTCCGTCCCTGGAGATTTTACTTAGTAATGTCATGATCTACTTATTCCCAAATTTTGGTGCACTATCTCGATCACGAACGGCAAAAAAACCCCCATATATTTTTATACTCACCCTTGCTTACCACCCCTTTGTACCCCAAGCAGCGTTCCGCCCCTCAAGATTTTACTTAGTTACATCATAACCTACTTACTCCCAAATTTTGGTGCACTATCTCCATCATGAGCGCCACAAAAAAAAATAATAAAAACCGCGATTTTACCCCTTATAACTACCCTCGTCCGCCACTCTGGTTTTCGCCTCTGGGGATATTACTTAGTTATGTCATGGTCTACTTATTCCCAAATTTTGGTGCACTATCTCAATCACGAACGTCGCAAAAAACCCCTTACATTTTTTTATATTCACCCCTGCCCCACCCCTTTGTCGGCCACGCAGCGTTCCACTCCTGGAGATTTTACTTAGTTACGTCATGACCTACTTATTCCCAAATTTTGGTGCACTATCTCGATCATGAGCGTCATAAAAAAAATAATAAATTCCGCGACTTTGACCCCTTATAACTACTCTCGGCCCCTACTCTGGTTTCCGGCCGTTGGTGAAAGTCATGTACACAACTAATTCAACATACCCCCGTATAGTTTTTCCATATTACTTATCACGCACAAAATCCGCTCCCAGCTCTTAGACTACACGTAGAAACCTAATTTTTTATTCGCAATGTTGGCATGTTTACACAAATTAAAAAAAAAGCATGTCCTATGGCCCTTAGAACCCTAGTTAGCTCCTTTTTCCAAAAATTACATGCTCACATTCTTAAACACAAGCATTTTAATCATTTATTAAGATTTTTATGACCCATAAACTTAGACTTGATTGGATGATTGGATGGAAATCTACATTGAATTGAAAAACGAACTATTAATTTACAAAGATTATTAAAAATCAAATGGATTTATGGGATGAATATAATATAATATTCCGTATCAAATTGTGAACCCGTATCTAATACTGAAATTCTAAACATTTCCAATCTGATCAATTTCATGTATTACGAGATGGTCAAACCTCCAAAACTTGCACGATAACTACCTCTGGGTAAGTTCCCGCATGATCAATTTGTGAAAATAGCTATTTATATAACAAGGGAGGAAAAGGCACTTTACTCCCATGTTATACATATGATTTTTCCACATTCCTCAAATATCAAGTAATTTTTTCATTTTTAAATAATTTATTTACGTAACTAACTGACAAAATTTATTAGAGGACTAAAACTAACAAGTAGGTACAGTATAACTGTCACCTGTCAAATATAAGTCAAATTATTACTGTAAACATTGTTAAATCAAAATAACAATTTACTGTTTTTACCATTCTGCAAAATACAGGTGCTCTATAAATAAACGTTAAAATGTATAGATACTTACGTAATAGATAATAGAATATTGTATGGGGCGTCAATAAGTTATTTTATCAATGATATACCATGACGTCACTTTTACTTTTCCTCCCTAGGGAGGAAAAGTACTACAATCCCTATGGGGTCAATCCTACAATCCCAATTCCCTACTTTGCTCCCTACAATCAGGTCAGGAAAAGTATACTTTCGGTAGAGGCAGGTGGAAAACATTTTTGCTTGTTATTAAATTTGTTTTTTTTAAACTGATTGTAAATCTTAGACTTAAAAATTTTATCTTGTGTTTAAAAATCTTTTTATATATTGATTATTTAATTTGAAACTTATGTACTTATTTATTTGAAAAATACTCAGAAATACTTAACAAACTTTTAAAACAATACACAATTTTAACTGCTTCTAGTTCTAGGTTTACCGGATCTAACCTGGGTATATTCAATGATATTAAGGGTTCAAATACTCAGTTGAGTGACCGACATGACGGTTATATATAAAATATGATACTTTAAGATTTCTTATTGTATGGTCAAGATTAGTGATAAATGATCTAAAAATGAGAGAAACCCAGAAACGCATTAAAAAACGTCCATTCACGGTATCAATAACACGGGCCACGACACCGTTGGAAAGAGAGTTCTTTGTTAATCCAAGGGTCAAAATAACATTTAATAACCATCTGAAATGAAAATGGCTGAGATATTTATTAAAATGCACTATGAATACGCTTTCTTAGTTTTTCATTTTATTCCAGCACCAAAATTTGAGCTCGTGTACATCAATAAAAAAGTTTAGTTAGTATCTCTTAAATTTTAATCTATGTATATAATTTCTTAAGATTTTTAGTAAAGTCACCTTGTTAATTTATATTCAAAAATATTTTTAATCCATTCGTTTGGAGTTTGGATATGGAGAGTATAAAAATGGAGAGTAAATATGGGGTTACCATTATTATGACATAATAATGGTAAATTTGACAACGTTGCAAGCATCAAATTTAAATTCTCCACATTGAAGGGTAGGCGTTCCCGGTTTTTGTACAATTCGGACCATGCATTTAAAATATAATCAAACTTTTGGTCAACTCTGTATAAATAGATAGTCAACTAAATTGTAAGAGTAAGAAAAGAAAATAATCTCAGTATTCTTTTTAACAAGAATGTTGATAGTTCCCAACAAAAAAAACTTTGAATTGAACAAAGCCCAGAGTACCTACATTCACCAAAATATTAATAACTGAAAAAGTATTAATAACTGAAAATACGACTTCTGGACACTAAAAAATGATGATTTGAAGAAAATAAAGCTTTTGAAATCTGGACTTTTTTTAGGGTGTAGAATTTCATAGGTGGAGGTAATTACAAATTCCAAGGTGTTAGGACGAGTGAAAAGAGAAAACGAAATTGTATTGAATTATCACAAGCGAAAAAAATATCAATTAGGTACTCGTAAGGTACTCCAAATTATAATTCAATGAACGCTGTGTCTACAGTTGAGTCCCTGAATATTTACCCGTGCGTCATCATTTAAAGCATACGAAATAAGTCGATGATATGACTTATTTCGTATGCTTTAAATAACGCACGGGTAAAGATTCAGGGACTCAACTGTTGGTATTGTCCTTTTCATGAGCATTTTTCAGTGCGTAACAAATGATAGGAAAAGGGTAAGTCCGTGATAATACACATTTATGACATTTATTCTAACATGACATTTTAGTTAAATCTGACAGTTGTCACATTTTATTTTCAATTTGGAATAAAAACAAATCAAATGTGTTTCTTGCATTTATAAAATGGTATTTTCTTTGATTTGTATAGTCTTATAAATTATACAGATTATATTTGTAATGTTATCTAATTAAAAAAAAATATTTTTGAAGTTATACTTCTTTACCGGCGATAGAGGGTGAATTTTTTATATGGTTAAACCTAGCAACCGGGCGCATGCGCATTATAACTTTGTTCTGATTGCATGTTCAAATGACATGTCAAAAATTATTCAATATGGCGGCTGTGGCACAGCTGTAGTTAGATTATTTATGGTTGTTGCGTTTTAAAATTTGTGTGAAAAGAAACAACAAACAAAAGTTAGTTAATAGTTATACTGCCTTTTTAAATAGTTTTCATATACCTATATTTTTGGACTTTTGGACTATTTTGGACAAGGAAAACTCATTCTAATTTGGTAAGTAGTTTTTATTATAATCATATTGTAATTATACATTTGGATTAGGTTGAAATACATACATTTATTTTCTCAAAAATGCGGATTTTAGAGAGAAATCCCAAATTAGGTTCGATTTTTATTTTTAAATTATGATTTTTTGGCGTAGATTTATTTATCTAGTAGGTATTTAATGCTTTGATTTACATACTTAATTTGATTACCAACAAAAGTTCTACCAATCTTCATCTAATATATTGTTTTCTTACTGTTTTTTTATATTTTTATATTTTCTTCCACAACATTTAAACTACATAATTTAATTTTCAAAACAACTGTCAAACAGTAAAACGTTCAGTTACCGTATTTTTCCACATGATAAATAATGTGGGATTGGACGAGTGAGTCTACGCTTCGATTACGAATCAAAGTGCCACGAAATTCACGGGTTCAATTCCCGATGCAGGTTTTATTTTTTTATGCATGTTATGATTGTAAGTATATTTGTTATATAATTTTTTTTTTCAGAAAATGCGTATTTAAAATTTTTGCCAACAATTATTATCGTTCAGAAATCATTTTTTCTTTGTGGCATTTTTCAATGTGTTTGTGTGCGTTTTGTTCTTTTATTTTTTTAAATTTTTGGTATTGTCTTAAAAATCACATAATATGTAGTAGAAGTATAACTTCTTACGTGCGTACAAAGTACACACACATTCTTGTTTTTATTATGGCGCCATCTATCGACAACTAGAATAATTAGAATAAATGTTGTAAATGTCTGGAATCACGGACGTGCCTTTTTTCTGTCACATACAATTTAATGCGTTAGAAAGAAATCGAAAAACTGTGACGCACTGAAAGATGATCATGAGAAAAAGAATATGTACACGCTACTTGTACGCAAATAATAAAGTTAGGTACACGCGAGCTACACGTCATCAAATCAGTGACGTCATTATTTAGCGTGCACTGAGACTGGTTTTTTGGTACACGCTAACTTGAGCATCGTGTATGCTGTGGTAAGTACCTCGAGTGTTACAGTGAGGTTAGAATTTGTGTAATCGCGTTGTGTTTACACTTTAATATTGATTAGTAAGAGTTTTCTTATGTTTTATTTGTTTAATTTTTTTTTAATTAACTATAGAGTGTGGACAATTATTTAGTTCTTTTAATAGTTTAACAACATTTTAAAACAGTACGAAAAAGATAAGATTTTAACTAATGAGAGCACCAAAAGAATCAGTAAGATTTTCATATTTACGTTTTAAACGTAATAGCTATAAATTGAGGAGATTAGATGCTAAGGGGTACAAGTGACAAAATATTGTAAACTGAATTAAGTGCACAAAATAATACTAGATAGTATTAAAAATTTAGTGGGAAAGAGATACACGTGAATTAAACTACTGGTGGCGACATATCGCAGGTTCTAGTTTGACTACTTACGAAATATTTAAAAACAGTTTGCGGCAAACAGGTATAACTTCACTTTTATCCCTTTGACTGTAAGGTGTTGGATATTTTTTTTTGATTTGTTTAGTATCTTTGGCAATCAAGCCCTTAAAAAAGTATTCAAAATAAGTGAAATAATAACACAAAATGTACCAAGTAAGTTTGCATAAATACATAAATAAAAATGTTTAATTTTTACGTAATTTTTCTTTTAGTTTAGTTTAAGAATTTAAGAAATTCGTAAGGTACTTAGGTGGCAAAGAGAAACAAGTGCAAAATTTGAAGCAGAGGGGTACAAGTGCGAACGTTTTTTTTCCAAATTTCAAATATTTTGAATGAAAATAAATACTAACTTTACAAAAGCTTTTACAATTAGATAAATAAAAGGTATAAAATTAATTCAAAATAAGTTCATAAGTGATTAATTTGCTGTAGAATTTACTATGTTTTAACCTTGACTTCGTTTTTCTCAATTGAACCATTTTATCACTTGTACCCTTTTAGCATCTGATCCCCTCAATTAATATCTAAATATTTTTTTAGTTATAAGTGAAATAGCATTACCGCCCAAAATTAAAATAAAAGGAAGACCTAAAGCTGCCGATCAAACCGATATTGGATTACTTAAAGTGAAAACGAATTAAAAAATAATTTTCTGAGCTTTCACAATAATAATTAACACGTATAAAAATATTTTTAACAGTATTTTGTACATGTTATGTCAACTAAATATTGATTTTGCTAACCTGAATATACAGGGTATCCAGAAACTCTACCGGCAAACGAAGACAGGAGATTCCTCATATAACCTGAAGACATTTTAACCCAATTCATCTAGTCCGAAAATGCTTCCTAAGGGAGCTAGAGCTCTATGAAGATGGCGTCTTGTAATTAGTTTTTCTTAAATACCTCCTTCTATTTAGAAAAACAAAAATTGGTACACATATTTATCTTTCAGAGATAAATCGATTTCATCCATTGTTAATTTCTAGTACCGGTCATAGGCGTCCGTTTTGGGTAGGATAACGGATATTTTATCGCATAACTGTTTTGTCTTTAACTTTAAGCATTTTTGATACTGGATTATTAAATTGTGAGATATTCTAGTACTAAAAGGTACTCCTGATTTAAGACGGTAGGACACACCGTTTTCTAGAAAAGTCAATTTGAAAATTTTTCGTTTTTTGAATCTGAAAAAAAAACTGAAAATTTTTTTCAAAAAAAACGGCAAGAGTAGAGAATTAACATATCGCAAAACGGGAAAAATTGGGAAAAAACAGGTTGTTTTCCGATTTTTTCCAGACCATTGGAAAAATTGGAAAAAATGGGAAAATTTGAAAATATTTTTTAATTGAGACTTAAGTGTACTTAAACTAAGAGACTTTAATTGTAAGTGTCAAAACGAAACTTCAAAGGTAGAAAGCACATTATTTAACCAAATTGTTCAGTGGTATATTTTTCTCTGAGTCTAAATCTGAATCTTCAGACCAAGCATCTGATTCAAACTCGATCTGCGCTTCACCATCCTGAACGGACAACACAAACAACATGATTTTTGTCAGTCTCTTTTAAAAGTGGATCTGGTCTAGTATCGTAAATAAATATCTGTTTTTCATTTATAGCCAAATTTAAATGAATAGCAACAACTTATAAAATTTTATCCTGTGATAACATATTTTTTTTTGCTTGTATATATGAGGCCGTGTAAAGTCCAGTTTCTTTCTGAAGAATCGGAATATGGAGGTCCATTTAAAATTCGGGAGGAAATTGGCATAAGTGGCTGCGATATACATAAACCTTGCTACCATATAACGGGATTAGTACTGCATATTTGCACTATCCCATAAAGAATTTCGACTAAAAAATCCAGTTTTATCCTTCACTACATCTAGGTTTAGGCCCAGTCTTTTCACCTCCGAATAAATAGTTATCGGAAAGTTTATCCGGCAGATTACATGTAAATCTGTCAAATAAACTTCCCGATAACTAGTTATTCGGAGGTGAAAAGACCGGGCCTTAGTGAACAAGCTATTTCAGAAATGAAGTCTATGGCTTCCATTAGTTGGTCTTCATTCAATTATTCTTTTTTAAAGCGAGCATCAAGAGGCTGCAAAGTGAATCAGCTTAGAACAAAATTCGTAGCGTTTTTCAACATACATATTTTAGCAAGCTTTCGATAACAGAACTAGTCTGGTTAACTTGTTGGGGAATATTTTTTAATATTGTGTTTTTTATATACCTACTTAAAGACAAAAGACACTTCTGATAATATAGATCTATAGAATTCTACTAAATTTATCGATTTTGGTACGGGATGCAGAATTTGTTTAGTATATTGTAACAAATGTTAATTTTTCCGCATTTTTCCATTTTTTCCTGTTTTTTTTCCGGAAAAAAACGGGTTTTTTTCCTGCACCCAATTTTTCCGGAAATTTTAAATCTCTAAGCAAGAGTAACTTTTAGTACTAGAATACCTCACAATTTAATAATCTAAAGTCAAAAATTCTTAAAAATTAAAGACAAAAAAGTTATGCAATAAAATAACCTTTGACCTACCCAAAACGGACAAATATGACCGGTACTAGAAATTCGCAAAAATGAAATCTATTCGTCTCTGGAATATAAATAAACGTACCAGTTTTCGTTTTCCTAAATGGTGTTTTTTTGAAATTCTTTTTGGAAATTCAAGAAACGAAAAATTTTCAAATCGATTTTTCTAGAAAACGGTGTGTTCTACCGACTTAAAACAAGAGTACCTTTTAGTACTAGCATACCTTCTAATTTAATAATCCAGTGTCAACAATGCTTAAAAGTTAAAGACATAAAAGTTATACTATAAAATACCCGTTGCCCTACCCAAAACGGACGCCTATGACCGGTACTAGAAAGTCACAATAAATGTAATCGATTTATCGATTTAAATATTTAATATCGATTTACCGATATAAAACGGAGATCCCATAACATCATGTGATGACATATGCTGAGTTTATTGGTAATGATTTTCTGCTATTGCAAGATAATGTGAGATCGCACATGGCAAGAATTCTAAAACAGTACCTTGAAGATGTTGGTATTACAAAATGGACTGGTCTGCTCAAAGTCCAGACCTTAATGCTATTGAGCAAATACGGCGCCATCTCAAACGGAGTGTAAGACGTCGTATACCTGCTCCCACAACATGTGAAGAGCTTCGAAAGATTTTCATTGAGGGATGGATCACTTTCCTCTAAAGTACATCCAAAACGTGATCAGTTATGTGCCAAATCGGATGATGAGTGGTATCCAGAATCGCAGTGGTAACTGATAACACACATTATTGAAAGTAGTGATGCTATAAAAAAATTAGATAATAAAAAACTTCTTAAATTTTGTGAGTGTTTTCTCTGACGTGCAGTTTATTTACACTGCATTTAAATGAAACACATAGGTTAGAAGTAAAAGGAAACAGGACTGACTATTCAAGAATAGTCGAAATTAAATAACAGAGAGAAGAAACTGCAATATAAAAATTCCGCTAATCAATAATATAATAATAAAACGATTTTTCATGAATAAATTATCTGTTAAAATATTCAAATACTCCGAAAAAACAAAATCTATATTTTGACCGTTCCGCCCATGGTTTCTTCCTTCATTGTTGTTTGCTTGCAGATATAACACTTTCAAGGTGAGTGTTATAATGTTGGTATCATCGTAAGAACAGAGGTCATGGAACCTTTTACTTCCAAGTCTTCTTCTCTCGTATAGATGGACAATTTAAATGGGATGATATATGTACGGTTTTTTCATCTTGTCTGTTTTTTTCTTATTATACCCGGGGTCGTGTCGATAATATTGTTGGTGAAATGGATCTAAAGTGCGTGGTGAAGCGAGCGGCACTACATGAAATATGAGGTATTTCATAGTGTTGACAAGCGTCCGATTTGTTGTAATAATAGATACGCTTTCTATGGACAATTAACACCAAATGAGAATTGATGAATTCAAAAATATTATCTAATTCCTTAAATTGCGGAATAATATGTAGAACAGACGTTTAGAGGAAAAATATAACAACTGTTGTTCATTTTGACCTTCATGTCAATTGTCATAAACGTGTAAATTACGAAACAAAAATGTTGAAACTCTGGCTTCAGAAATTGTGGAAAACAGTATAATTTTATCTCCAACATTCGCTTTTAGTGTGCTGTCTGTTAGACTACTGCATAAAAATTTTAAATACTTGTATAAATTACCTTCGATTGGCAGGTTACTTCAACTATTTCTAATATTATTAGTGTTTTATCAGTGGCATGATTTAAGGAGAGAAATATGTATATTTGGAAAAATTGTACCAGAAAATCTAGTTGTCGCTAGTCTGTTAGACCCAGTGTTAGCAACCACACTATTTTTATATAGTTGTTCCATTTTATCTTTGCCCAAACGTCATGATTCATTTTCTGACAAGTTAAATCAAAACATTAAATGAAACGTACGTCGATGTGTAATATCATTGATATGTACTGTCAATGTAATACTTCGGAAATGGCTATTAGCGGTGGACGATAATATATTTAACACAATATAACTTTATAAAATAAACACAATATAAGTCATAAATTCCAATATATACAACAAATGCGCTAATGTTACTGTCATTGAAAATGATAAACGTCAAAATTCATAGTAAAAAAGGTATCAAAGATTGTTTATCCTTGTTTAAATTATTGTGGACTTCTATGGACAAGCGACTTGAGTAAAAAGAGACCTAGTATAAAAACCAATTCGTGCATAACTTCATTCATGGTAAAAGATAAGAGTGGAAGAACTACAGTATATATACTATAATATTATAATTTTCATAACCCTTACTTTTAGACCGAACAAATCAAATTTTTTATAATTAATTTCAATTTTTTTTTCATCTGGAACCGAAATGAAGACTTTGATACAGTAGAATATGTACATTCCAATATAGCACTCCTAGCACACATCAATTATTTCAATTGATGCATGTAAACATCTGAAAGTTAATATCTCCATCTTGACGTTAATAAGGATTATTGTGTATTTGTGCTTTGTGGATTTTAGAAAAGCGTTTGATAATGTCAATCATGAACAACTAATAGATATTCTACGTAAGACAGGTATTGATGACAAAAATGTTCGAATTGTGGCAAACCTATACTGGGATCAAACAACAATAAGAGCAAAATTAGGCAATTTTGATCTCCATACTGAAAGTATGGAGATCAAAAAAGAGGTACCCGGTAGGGGTGTATCTCACCCCCAATCCTCTTAAAAAATGTATGAAAAATGCAAGGACACAGCACTAACAGTGAATTCACAAACAACATAATATGATATGCCGATGAGACTGTGATCATTTCCAGTAACATAGATGAATTACAAGCCATAGAAAAGATTAATGCAGTTATTTATAAAGCGTATGGACTTTCACAGTACGACAAATACACAAATATAATATATTATTCAAACACTAAAATATAATGGATGAACCTAAATATTAATCTCCAATTTATATAGCCATTCAATTGCTTCTGGGGACCATTCCACAAACTCCTGGACGTCTCCACGATAGGCACGATTTAGGCAGTCTGAAATACAATGGCTTATGGTCTGTCTAGGTGATCCGCAATCGCACTTTAAACTTTCCGCACGACCCCATTTGAACAGAGAATCAGCACATTTACCATGTCCGGTACGTATGCGATTAAGCCTCGCCCAGGTGGACCGGGGCAGATTTGATCCGATGAAACTCTGAGTTAAGGTGCATATCTGAATATAGTCTGCTGCTATTGTTGGCATCCATCTTGTGGACCGTTGCCTCTGTATATAATAGGAATCACCAATTTTTCGGGCAGATCTGACTGGGGGATTTCTAGATCTCAGTCGCTGTTGCTCTTTTGAGATCCCTGGTATGTCTTGATGGATTGGTAATTGTACGTTGCCTACAATTTTCTGGTACTCTCTCACTAATGCTGATGTACGGCGTAAATCGGTAGAGCAATATTGCAACGTAGGCAGCCATCTCACTGGGGTTGATTTTATTGTTCCAGTGATTATTCTCATGGTTTGATTAAGTTGGACATCGATTTTGTTTGTATGTGCACTATTTAACCATACTGATGCACAATATTCTGCCACTGGAAAAACCAAAGCTAGAGCAGAGGTCCGAGGATTATCTGCAGAAGCACCCCAAGTTGTTAAAGCAAGTTTTGTTATTATATTGTTTCTTGTTCTCAGTTTACCGGCTGCGTTTGTAAGATGGCTTTTGAAGGTGAGTGTTCTATCAAGTGTGGCGCCTAGATATTTGGGGTTGTTGCATTAATGCAATTAAGAAGCATTAAGTTGCATTAAGAAGACAAAATAATTGATGCTGATAAGCAGATAGCTCGACAATTACGGATAAACAATATACGAATTGACCATGTTAATCTTATGGCCCTGATACCGACGTAGATTCAAAATGGCAACAGGCTACAGAAATTAAGGTGAGAATAGAACGAGTTAGAGCATCATTTGAAAACACTATGAAAAAGCTCCTCATAAGCAAGGATTAGTCTCTTTCTCTACCACGATTCTACTATGATTCTACTACGAGTAGGTATATGGTGTCGGTGTCTGGCGCTGGGAGGCCTGGATGCTGAGAGATATCCATGAATAAAACTAGAAGCATTCGAAATGTGGGTATGTTGATGCACTCTTCGCATACCCTGGATCGAACATATCACCAACGTAGAAATAATTCACAGAAATGGAAATCAGAACGAAATCTTGAATATCTAGGTCGCATATTGTGAGATGATAAGTACCGCCTAATTCAATTGATCTTCCAATGAAAAATAGACAGCAGACGGGGCCAATCGGGACAAGGCACTCGTGGGTCCAAAATCTCCGGAAGGGGTTTGGTGTCACGTCGGTCGAACATTCAGAAGTGCCTTAACCAATATTATCATGATGATCACCAACTTTCGAAAGAATACGACACGAAAGAAGAAACGATCTTCAATACGCCGACGATACTGTGCGCTACTAGGAACATAGACCAAATTCATGGTTATCAGCGGAGCAAATTTGTATTTCTGGGCGCTAATGGCATCAAATGAAGAGATCGAGAGAGTCGATAGATTCAGCTACCTCGGAACTACCCCTAACTCACAATCGGATCCCGTTAAAGAAATTAAGTCCATGATCGAAATTACACAGTACAAATTTACCAAGATGAGAATCTTATTATGCTGCAGTGACCTGAAGATGCTACGTTCTTTCGGTGCTACTATACTGAGTTGAAGTCTGAATACTGATGCAAGCCACTGAAACGAAGATCGACGCATTGGGCCTAAAGATCTACAGGAGGATATTGAAGATATCTAATATGGACCATGTCACTAACGTCAAAGTCCTACAGCGCATGAGAAAAGAAAAATAAGTGCCTAATTTAATGGAACAACGTAAGCTTGAGTACTTCAGCCATGTAATGCGCAACGAAGAAAGATATCGAATTCTTCAATTCGTCATACAGGGGAAAGTATTTGACATTGATCGTGGCTGAAAAACCTCCGACCATGGTTTGGAATCATCTCCTCTGAACTGTGTCAACGAGTGGTCAACAAGACCTTTATAACCTTAATGATCGTAAACATTCAGACGGGATAAGGCTCTCAAGAAGAAGAAGAAGAAGATTCTTCTTCTTCTTAAGTAGCCTGTCCATTACGGATGTTGAACACTAACATGGCTATTTTGACTTTGTTCACTGCTGCTCTAAAAGTCCGGTAGTGGTAAACTTGACAACATTTTCGTAGGTTATGAAGCCAGGATATTCTTCTTCTTCCTGGACCTCTTTTCCATGCACCTTAACTTGAAAATATGGTCCGAAAAAGGTCGTCGTCGTCGTTCATTACGCATTGAACAAGTATTCCAGTGATGTTTAATGGTTATAACTAGCTCGCCTTCTTTTCCCGTTCTGTGCGGAACTTCTTCTTTGGTAACTTTGTCTATCCAGGAAATCATCAACATATGTCTATAGCACCACATTTCAAGTGGAATGAGTCTTTTCAGTAATACTTCAGTTAAGGTTCATGACTCCACACCATGTTGAAGAACGGAAAATACGTAGCAGTGTAGCAAATGAACTTTTTCCGAAAATCGGTAAGGAATTTAGACACTTTTGACAGCATTTTTGAAAGAAACGTTCGATATTTCCTTATACTTAGCCGTTGTGTGGAACCGAAAAATAACTTAACGGAAATGTTATTTCCTTACTATAAGGACATATTTTCTCCTTATTTCCTTTCTTATTATAGCACAACTTTATTTTCAATAATTTCAACACATTATAAAATAGTCTGAAACCAAAAATGTAATAATTAAATGTAATAATAATTTTGCTTTTTAAAATGATTACAATCACAGAAAACACGAGAAAACACCAAAAATACTGCCAAAAATATTATTTACATATACATACTTTTGTTTCTATAGTTACAAAACCTGTATTTGGTGGCATCACGAATGAGTCAAAGTAATAATATGTCTATTTGAAAATTTTAACATATTAATTTAAATGTTCGACTTTCGGAAAAATCGTATGTATACCTTGTAGAAAAAGCCACATTCCCGGACTCTGTATTGACTTGTCTCGGCTTGCGCCTCGACGGCAATCTTTACATAGTCCGGTAATGTTAAACTTTTTCTACTAAGTACACAATGTACTATAATTTCCAATTTTATATCGTGACCGTTAAGACTTTTTTAAATTGGCATCCAAATTGCAAAAAGTTGATGATTTGTGATATAGGAAGAAGTGATATCATTAGGGCTTACAATACCGGAATTCCAGGATTCCGGACGATTTTTGTCCGGTATTCGATACCGGTATTTACAATAAAAATACCGGTATTTCGGTATTAGCCTAATTTATAAAAAGTGAATTGATGCACAATAAACTTTCTTCTAAGATATTTTTTGCTATTACAAGAAATTATTTTTGAAGATAAAAAACTAATATCATTGTAAAAAATATTTATTAAACACGTTTATTACACATACAAGTCAAGTATAGCGCTTTCTAAAAGCGTGAATGTCGTTAATTTAAGGCGAAGGGTTATATCAGCTTCTACGACCAAATTATTAAATCTCGTCTATACAAATACTTACATAAAATGAGTTATATAAAAATTCTTAAATATTTAAAATTATACTACTTTATTTTATAAATAAGCCGTAAGATTTATTAATCAGAATTGTTTTTACATTTCCAGATCTATTTTTCATTTTATTGTGTATTGTAGTGTATAAATTAGACTGACTTATTTTCTGAATTATTAATAATAATTGAAAATATACAGGGTGTAACAAAAATACAGGTAATAAATTAAATCACATATTCTGGGGCCAAAAATAGTTCGAATGAATCTAACTTACCTTAGTACAAATATGCACATAAAAAAAGTTATAGCCCTTTGAAGTTACAAAATGAAAATCGATTTTTTCGAATATATCGAAAACTATTAGAGATTTTTATTGAAAATAGATATGTGGGATTCTTACGGCAGGAGCATCTTAAAGAAAAATTATAGTGAAATTTGTGCTCCCCATAAAAATTTTATGGGGGTTTTGTTGCCTTAAACCACCCCAAACTGTTCTGTACGTTCAAATTAAATTATTATTGTGGTACCATTAGTTAAATTCAATATTTTTAAAACTTTTTTGGCTCTTAGTATTTTTTCGATAAGGCAGTTTTTATCGAGTTGCGGCTTCTTTTTTAATATGTTTACACAAAAATTTTATTGGGGTTTTGTTCCTTTAAACCTCCCAAATGTTTGTGTACGCTCCAATTAAACTATTACTACGATACCATTAGTTAAACAAAATGTTTTTAAAACTTTTTTGCCTCTTTGTATTTTTTCAAGAAGGCAACTTTTATCGAGATATGGCTTCTTTTTTAATACGGTTCAAAATATACCTAAAAATGTAAATCATACTTACATAAATTTTCATATTTTTACCAAGTCTCCATAATCGTACTTAACAATATACAAATATGTGGTGGATTTGACAAATATTTAAAATATCTCGATAAAAACTGAATTTTCGAAAAAGTACTAAGAGCCAAAAAAGTTTTAAAAATATTGTGTTTAAGTAATGGTACTATAATAACAATTTATTTGGAACGTATACAAAAGTTTGGGGGGGTTTAAAGGAACTAAACCCCCATACAATTTTTATAGGGTGTCCAAATTTCACTATAATTTTTTCTTAAGATGCTACTGTCATAAAAATGCCATATGTCCATTTTCAATAAAAAATCTTTAATAGTTTTCGATATATTGGAAGAAGTCGATTTTCATTTTGTAACTTCAAAGGGTTGTAAATTTTTTTATACGCACATTTGTACTAAGGTAAGTTAGGTTCAATCAAACTATTTTTGGTCCCAGAATATGTGATTAAATTTATGACTTGCATTTTCGTTACACCCTGTATAGCGGTCTAAATACAGAGTAATCCATATAAAATATTTGTCACAGTAAGTTAATCTTTGTATTAATATATTTTAAAGTTAAATTAATTTACAAATAGCAAATTTCACAAGTAAAAGTACTATCCTAGAATCCTGCAAAATTTATCCTAGAATCAAATATATAGTTTTTATATTTACACATTTTTTGTACCTATCTATTCCTACTCTCTATGTAATGTTATAAACAACATCTTTTTTCCTTTCATGTCATTTCATATATTATTTAATAACAAGTCGATATAACAACTGAGGATAGTATAAATATAACGTGTATATTTTTTATTCATAATACCGGTTTTAATACCGGGATCCCGGTATTTGAAATTTTAAATACCAAATACCGGTATTGAGATTTTGGCTAGGTATTGTAAGCCCTAGATATGATGAAGTGAAAATGTGGAAGTTTTTTTTAAACAAAAAAACATTCTTGTTTTTTATGTCTATAAAGGAATATATTAAACTAAAGTATCTGGCACTGCACATAATTTGTAAAGAAAATGTGGTGTCCAGTTGATTTTGCGGTCGAGTGTACGTAAATAAAAACAACTGATGTGGAAATAAACTTAACGATATCAAAACTGACAGAGACCGAATGAAGTTGACGATATAAGTTTATTACACATTTACAGTGATTATACTCTGTATTTAAACCAGGATGACTAAATTTATCGCGCCGTAATGCTAGTTTGTAATTGGTCGAACCGCAAGCAAGTTTATTCCTCTGTTATGAAATTTTGACACTATTGACATTTAAGCAATTTGGACACTATTGACATATCGTAGGTTAATTAAGTTATATCGGCGATCTTTTGTGCTTTCTGCGTTATTCCTTTAATTTTTAATTTTTTAGTTTGCTTTTATATAAAAACAAGTTGTTTTTAGAACTATTAAGCGACGTATTAGTATAATATAATATTTATGGATTACCGTCGAAGGCCGACATGATCAGCCAAAAAAGAAGATGTATTTAGGGATTCATCTAGTAACATTCTTGGGTGTGAATCTGTCTTTTTAGTTTACTCCTTCTGGTTTAAAAACAAAGCATAATATGTGACAGGGATGAAACAAAAAGATAAGTTTTATATTGGCAATAAGCATTATAAATGTGACACAAAATATGGAAATATTGATCAGTATACGATAAAAAACCCAAAGCAATATAAATTGAATAAATGAAAACGAATAAATTTTAAACAACGGTTATACATTACAAAAGAAATGTTTTGAATTTCGTGTGATGGCTATAAATATACATTATGTTCTAGATAAAATAAAAAAATTTAAATGCTTCAAAATAGAAATGAGCAATATAATTTTTTAATTACTTTGCTATGCTTTACTCAACCACATAATGCATAAAATCAAACACTTTTTGTTTTTATAGTCCATTCACCCACGGTAAAATATTGCGAAAACTCCCAATTTTAAAGAACCGTTTGGATTGACATGAAATTTGGCATACACAGAGCTTTGGCATATTGTGCCGAAGTGCATTTTTGATCTGGGGGTGAGTTTCACCCCTTCTGGGGTGAAAACGTACGCTCAAAATAAGTACGGAATTGGATAAATTGACTAATTCTAAGCAACTTGTGTTCTATAGAGTTTTTTCATAAATCAATACTGTTGCGGGTTATTTGCGGGTGAATAGGTTTATTTTTCAAAAAACCATGTTTTCAGACGGTTTTTCGCAAATAACTCACAAAAATATTCTTAGCAAAAATATAACTTATAAAAAAGTGAAAAAAAAACGGCGTATCCGTAGTCTTTAGACACAGTATAAGGCAGAGTTGTAGCTAATGAAAAGTAGGTTCTTATTGATCAAATTCCAAATCGAATATTTCAACATGAACCAAAAATAGAAGCACTTTTCGGGGAAAACTCATTACTAACTTTTTAACAGTTTTAAAAAAAAAGCGTTATTTTTGTTTCTTTTTTTTTGAGTTTCGAACATCAAAAGTAAGTAAGTTTCGCTCAAAATAATTTTGGCCCTTTTATTTTTTGGTAAAAAAATTATGTAAATGTCGACCTAATTAGCATCCCAAATACAATAATTAATCGTTACCGCTTGACAAGTTACTTTACTTCTGTATTGTTTATATGATCTGTAAGTTTCATCGGTTCAAAGTGCTTTTTTTGCAATGGCTGTAGCTAAAAGGGCTTGAACGAGTGTATGCAAATTTTGAACAGCCATATCTTACCCAATTTTTGTCTTACAGGAAAACAAAAAGATCCAAAATATTCAGAAAAGCAAAACCTACATTTTTTACTGTTTGACATTATTGGTGTCACTAATAATTTTTAAACTTTTTTTACTTATTTCATCATTCCCCGTTAGAGAACAGTCTAACCATACTCCGGTGCAAATATTTTAATATTTTCACTTCCTTTTCGTTTCGTTATGGTTGAATTCAGTCTTCTTGTAAAGCCTCTTTGACAAGGAATAGATTCCGAAACATCAGATGTCAGAGGATGGCAAGAGACTCCAATTGAATCAAAACGAAACGATTATTTTCTTTTTAATTTTTAAGATATTTTCGAAAAATGATTTAAAAAAAATTACTTTAAAAACAATTTTTTTTTTAAAAAGGTTCAATACTTTGAACCGATGAAACTTACAGATCATATAAACAATATACATACCTAAAGTAACTTGTGAAGTTCTAGTGATTAATTTCATTTGGAATGCTAATAAGGAAGTGATTTTTACGATTTCTTTACCAAAAAAAGGACCAACTCTAATTTTGAGAGTAACTTACTTTTGATGCTAGAAACTATTTAGAAAACCAAAAATAAAGCTTGTTTTAAACAACTTGTTTTCTTCATTCTTTAATTATCTCACGTTGAAATATTCGATTTGAAATTTGACAAATAAGAACCTTCTTTTCATTAGCTACAACTCTGCTTCTATTGGGTCTACAGACTTTATAAATATACACCGTTTTTTTAATTCTTTATAAACTAATATATATTTGCTAAGAATATTTTTTCGAGAAAATACTTACTTTTTGAGTTATTTGCGAAAAACTGTCTAAAAACGTGGATTTTTTTATAGAAAAATGAACATATTCACTCTCAAATAACTCTAAAAGAGTTGACTTAGTGAAAACATTCTACAGAACAAAAGTTGTTTAGAATAAGTCATTTTATTCAATTCCGGGCTTATTTTGAACGTATGTTTTTCACCCTCTAGAAGGGGTGAAACTCATTCCCAGGAAAAAAGCACATATCGGCACAATATCACTTTCTTTTTTTGACATGTTAGCTATGTGTATGCCAAATTTCATGTTAATCCTCGGTTCTTTAAAATGTGGAGGTTTAGCCATATTTTACCGTGAGTGAACGTACTATAATGTTTTGCATGGTTAAACTGATGTATTGCCGGAATAAAAGGTATTACAAACATCGTCCTGTAATTATAAATATAACTATAATGACCATCTTTATTTAGATTTCAGACGGAGGACATCATCTCCATAAGCGTCTTATGCACGTCTATATTCTTAGTTCTATCGCACACATATGTCACTTTCTTTTCTTAGTAGGTATATATGAACTAATTGTATAACAAAAAATCGAAAGTGAAAGACTCGTGACTAAACCAAAAGAATACGTTTTTTATGTTGATTTTCGTCCTTAAGCTGCCAAAGGCAAAAGCCGTATTATACTTATTTCTAGAGAAAGAAGAAGCCCTATGCAACATTCGCAATTTTCATCTGTGACTGTACAATATTGCTCTTTAGAGGGGCCTAATATTTTCTTGAGAAATCCCTCAATGCGATTAATTTGTAATAACGAAGTAAGAGGATGAAAAGATAAAAGAGCAATGATTATTATTTCTGAGTGGAATTGAAAAAAGTAAGTATGGAATAGAATAAAAAGAGAACAAGCGAGTTGTTTCTTTCGGTGATTTTCTGAAAATTAAATTTCCATGGAATTTGACTTTTGGTACAATAACAAAAATTGACTTAATTAAATTTATGAAATTTTGCCTCGTTATCAGTTCTAAGTACTTTCCTAGTTGTAGAAGAATTGGAAAAGGGTTTTTATAGAAACGGCAATCCAATAGTCGATAAATTCCTTTATATTAATTAATTTAATGAGTTTGATTTTGAACAACACTGCTTCCGAGATTCTGGTAATTTTGTGAATTTCATGATTTATTTTATCTGCAAAATATTTCCTGACTGTGAAATTTAAAGTTTTTTTTTCTTTTAATTTAGACTAAATACATATATTACAGTATTGGTATCTAAAACTAAAATGCCATAGAAACAGAAGAATTCCAAGGGCGTAGGCGCAAAATTTCGCGCCAATTTGTTTTATTTGCATTCATTTTTTTCGAATCTAGTAATCTTCGAAGTAATTCTTAACAATTATTAATAATTAATAATTGTTAAATTACCTGGCAGGTCTATACAAGTTAATTTGTGTATGACAGCGTGCATAAAGAGAAACCTATGTTTCAGTTTCAGTACTGTTTATTTCGGGCTATACTGTATATATAACGATTGTTAAATTTACAATTTAAGTTGGTTTGGTGAAACAAAAAAAAACGCAAAAAAGACAGATATAGAACAAAATTAGAGTTATAACAAGTGCAAATACTCATCTGTATATGCTGTACGTACAATGGGTATCTATGACAATCTATGGGTACAATGAAATTGTGTCCCAAGGCAGTCTTAAGGTAATGCTAGACCTTCCGCTACATATACATGCAAGACAGCCTGATCTAAAAAGGCTAACATAAGCTCAGTATCTAGAACTAATTGAGTTGACTGAACATCTAGTGATTCGGAGGGTTGAAACAACACAATCCTGGAAGGGGCCACCTGGAAGGGGCCAATAAACATTATAGTTGCAAAACAAGATTTTGAACTCTATTCAATTCGTCCATATGTATTTTCTCTGACAAGCCATCTGTACTAAAAACTCTAAAGTCTACAACTTGACAGTCTTTAACTTGGTCTTTGGTACTGTAAACAATCTCTTAAGCAACTAGCGAAGCACTACAAAGTACTACAAGAACACAAAGTAACTTTGTTACACACACCAATGCACGAAGAATCTGCTCATAACAATCAGAATAAAGAAAAGAAAAAATTTCTTCAAATAAAATTTGATGAATGATTTTTTTCCATTAAATATGTGGAAAGTAATAATTAATCAATAATTAAATAACTTAGTGAAATAAAAGCTTTCTTGGTATAGATTATGACTGCAGAAGCCGGTGAAAATTAAACGAATATTTTAGCAACAATACAATTGTTAATTAACAATTTACAGTCGCAATAAAAACCAAAATAATCATGAGACATTGATTCAACTTGGAAAGATTATAAAGATGTGATGCCTATTTAATATTTTGTCGACAAAATATAATTTTTTTATTTTTTTACATAATCTTTAAATGTTTAAAAAAAACAGTTACAAACAAATTAACATTTCTCAGAAATTGTTTATTATATTCTAATTTTAAAAAATACTTAAAATACGTATTTCAAAGGTCTTGAAAATGAATGCTTTAAAAAAATTTTCCAACCATTTGCAAAAAAGTTATGAAACAGCAAAATAAATATACGATTGCTCCGTTGTTTATAATTTGTTTTAATTGTTACAAAGCTTAAAAGTGAGTCTGTGGTACAATCTAATTATTCACAAAGAATATCAAATATTAGTTCAATGATTCTATTTTAATCAAAGATTAAAAATACTTTTTTTTGTAATTTTTAGCGCGAAAGTAGGCTTGATACAGAGCCGGAGATGTTCACTCGAAGCGACTGACACGCTTTAAACTCGCGCGAGTTATGTATGTGGACGAGTATAATACATAATACATAGCTACGGTACTGTATTAGTCTACTTTCGCGCGTGTAAATTACAAAAAAATATTTATAATCTTTAATTAAAATATAACCCTTAAACTAATAATCGATATTTTTTGTAAGTAATTAGCTTGTACTTTAAACTCACTTTTACGCTTTGAAAGAATTAAAAAATATATAAACAACGCAGTATTCGTATGTTTACTTTGCTGTTTCATAACTTTTTTGAAAATGGTTGTAAAAAAGTTTGAAAACATTAATTTTCAAGATATTTGAAATACGCATTTAAACTATTTTTTAAAATTAGAATATAATAAAAACTTTCTGATAAACGTTAATTTGTTTATAACTATTTTTTCTAAACATTTAAAGATTATGCAAAAAAATAAAAAATTTATATTTTGTCGACAAAATGGTTAATAGGCATCTTTATAAGATTTCAAAGTTTGATCAGTGTATCATAATTATTTTGGTTATTATTGCGACCGAAAATTATTCATTAACAATTTGAATTGTTGCTAAAATATTCGTTCAATTTTCACCAGCTTCTGGAACTATAATCCAAACCAAGAAGGCTTTTAAATCACCAAATTATTTAATTATTGGTAGATAATTACTTATCTAAAACTTTATTTGAAAATTAAAAGATTTTGTTGGGAAAACCCGGATTTTTCGAGGAAAGTTTTCGTCAGAGAAGATCGGAAAAACATATCTCTATGCAGAATTTAATTGCGATGAATTTTTATTTGAGTGTTTTTGCTGTAAAGTTAAAATCTTCGGAGTTATAGAGCAATAATTGAAAAAAACACGATTTTCGGGCGCCATTTTGTTTATAAAAAAAGTAGCACACTATCTGCGAACTTTGCATACCTATATTATTAATATATACAATCACAAGCTTCGATTCCAGCAATAAAATTGCTGGTAAATAACTTTTCCCAAAAATGGCGTATTCTCCGATAAATAGCCCAGACTACTAGTCACTACGTTGTCTCCAAAAACTGTTGGCCGCCTGCGATGCAATCATAGACAGAATAAGAATAGATAAGGTAAGGTATGGCCCGCTTTGTTCATCGATGTGTAACGCCAATATCAAGGACGTCATTGGTCAGTATTCACTTTGAGTGGTCTAGCCATCTTTGTCTGTCACATGCGCGGGATCGCGAAGTAAAGAGATAGATAGACCACCGACTGCTCAGCGTTACACTATTTTGGCTACGATACCTAGTCTATTCTTATTATGTCTACGTATCGAATGCCTCACAGTCATGCAAGATCAGTTGACTGTTTCAGGTTCTCTGCTAGAATCTGCAGCTGAAGTCTCCACAGCATTGTATGCTGGTGTGCCTTAACTGGCGAATGCCCTGTTCTACGGCGAATGCCCTATTCTACGGCGAATGTAACTAACTAAGAAAGCCTGTTATGACCCTGACCTGATTCCTGCTTGTTCTTCGCAATACTTCAACCCTATTATCACACGTCCGATCGAAATACATCACATACATATGCCACGTGTTTGACCGGGTATATTTTTCCCAGTGTAAATTGTGCTGGATTCGGATCCAGGATTTTTTCCGGTCGCGGACGATATGGCACGGTTTTTGACACTTTCTTTCCTATTTGTCAAAATTGATTGTTCCATATTTTGTAGTTTAATTAGGATCCTTCACGCATTAAAAATATTTTTTAGTTTATTCGTACTACCTACTTCACGTTTTAATTAAACATGTTAGGGGAGTGCATATAGATTTTCACTTCGGAAAAAATCAAACAAGATAGAAATTTTTGTAATTTCATTAAGAAATGTTTAATAAACAACATATAAAAAAGTTCTACTTGAGAAGTGGGTGCTTCATTTTTTATTAAACAAATGAACTACGAAATTAGATGTTTTTTTAAATAACTCCGAAAATATAAATTTTAGAAAAAACTGACTTGACCATTTAAAAATTCAGAAAATTTTACAAAAAAAATCTTATATGAAGAATTTTCTAAAACTAAATCTGTATCTTCTATAATTTTTTATTTATAACGCTAAAGTCACCCTTCTCGCAAACATTGGCGCACTGTAAACTAGCGTACGGCGAAGTGCACGGTTGAGTTATTTTAATGTAATTCTTTAACTAATGGATCAAATGAAATTTTACAAATTGAACATGAAAGAAGAATAAATAAGCTATCTTATGGTTATAATAAAAAGAAACAAAATGAAGAGCCTTACATGAATTTTGTTTAAAAATAATTTAAAAATGTGTAACTAATACAATTTTTCTTATAAAACCCTCATAGGCTATTGATTATATTCAAAATAAGATAGCTAAAAGGAACCACAACGTTAACGGGGTTTTATTATTTGATATGGTCAATAGACATCTATATATGAAAAAACCGCGGAGTGCTACCATTTAAAGGGGTGTGTTTTTGAGAAATGGGTGAATTAGTCCCTGGGCACAGGTTACATTAGGGTGAGTTCTATGCACTTTTGGTACAAACACGTCTACATAAAAATTGTTCCTGGTTAAATTTCCTATCCAAATATAACTTTTTAAAGTCAAAGATACTTTTTTTTACAAAAATATATTCAAAAGAAAAAGCACAAAGAAACCCAAAAGAAAGAAATTTTGTTTTTTGTCCCATAACTTTTGTCCACGAGGATATAGGTATAGACATTGCTTCACAGAAAAAAACTTACATATTTTCTCTTTAAAATGATTGTTGGTAGAGGTCATTAGGATTTAAAGTTTTCGAAATATGATTTTTCAAAGTTCGCCACTCACAGCAATTTTGGGCAATTTTACTTGTTATTTCGCAAATATTGTTCTGTAACTTTTTTCTACGTAACTTTAGGTATATGCAATGTACACGTAATAGGAATAGAAATCAATTTCCTTTAAAATGGTCTAATGTATAACGTTGTACGACTTTTTTTAAAGAGATTATGGTTTTTCAAGGTATTATACTTTTAACGATTTTTTTATAATATAATATAAAAATAAAATAAAATTATTATATAATATATTATATTTATATAATACCTAATATAAAAAATATTATTTTTTACATTTTTTACGATTATTTTTTAAATTTCTCATTATAACTTTTTTTTTCTTTTATATGAATATATTATATACTATCTATATATTGCGCAACAAAGAATGCTTTCTTTCTGTTCTTTAAAATGGTGTATCATCTAATTATATTTAAATACATAATGGAAACCGAGTGATTTTTTGATATTTTTTTACCTGTATTATTTCAAATTATTTCTTTTACAAAAATTATATAAACATTAGTCTTAAAAACATCACTTTAGTTAAAATTATTTAAACGTTGACATTTAAAAAATTTTCAAAATCAAAGTCCATCTCTTCGTTAGCATTAGTTTCAATATCTTCCTCTGACACCTCAGTTATCTTAGAGTTCCCACAATTAGTACCCATGCACATGCACATGCACCCTTTGCAGAATATTGAACAACTAATTCCTATCTTCCTACAACCGCAGTTTTTTGTACATCCTTCGGTACATTTACATGCTATTGTTTCAAGCAAAGCTTGTGGTGCAGGAGCTTTGACAGTAAATATTGGAATTAATCCAAATTTTGAAGTTTGCCCGACCGAGTCAAGTGGATCCAAAGTATTACCTATAAAAATAAAATTCAATCATAACACACAATCACATAAAAAAGTTATAATGAGGAGTTTAAAAAATAATCCTAAAATCAAAAATCGTTGCAAGTACTTATTACAATTTGAAAAAGCATATCTTATTCAAAAATAACCCTAGGATTTTTTATAAGTCACCATTTTAAAATAACCGAATAAGCTTTCTTTTTTATTATATAATATAATACCATATATATAAAAAAAGTTATAATGGGAAATTTAAAAAATAATCGTAAAAAATATAAAAACTCCTTAAAAGTATAAAGTCTTTAAAAAGATAACCTCTTTAAAAGAAGTCGTACAACATTATACAGTAGACCGTTTTAAAGGTAATTGATTTCTATTCCTCTTACATGTACCTTTGCATATACCTAAAAATACGTAGAAAAAAGTTACAGTACAATATTTGCGAAATAACAAGGAAAATTGCCCAAAATTGCTGTGAGTGGCGAACTTTAAAAAATCATATATCGAAAACTGTAAATCCCAATGACCTCTACCAAACATCATTTTTAAGAGAAAATATGTAAGTTTTTTTTCTGTGAAGTAATGTCTATACCTATATCCTCGTGGACAAAAGTTATGGGACCAAAAACAAAATTTCTTTCTTTTGGGTTTCTTTGTACTTTCTCTTTTGAATATATTTTTGTAAAAAAACAATCTTTTACTTTAAAAAGTTACATTTAGATAGGAAATTTAACCAGGAACAATTTTTATGTAGACGTGTTTGTACCAAAAGTGCATAGAACTCATCCTAATGTAACCTGTGCCCAAGGACTAATTCACCCATTTCTCAAAAACGCACCACTTTAAATGGTAGCACTCCGCGGTTTTTTCATACATAGAGATTCATTGACCATATAAAATAATAAAACCCCGTTAACGTTGTAGTTCCTTTCTATAGTACATAATCAATAGCCTATCAATTTTGCACAACTTACCTTTCAGGCATCTTACTAAATGATGTTTTATTCAAAAAAAATCTCAAACATTTAATTCAAATGATATGACGTCTCAAAAAATGTAATTTTTGAAATCTTCGTAGTTTTATAGAATTACCACCAATTTAAGATGGTATTACTCAAGTTTGAACAGATCTATTACAGTTTTATAAGTGCTTTTTTAAAGCTTAGGATGTAGTCTTTAAAATGCACTAAATTATTTTATTTTAGAAATGAAATAGACTATTTCTTTTTGAGAAAATTAAGAAAGATAACAAAAATGTAATACAAAAACCAAAAATTACCAGCTAAAAAAATGTTTATACAAAGTGATCAACATTTTTTTCTGTAAAACTTACCTAAAATACATTTAATAATAAGCTTCAACAATAATAAATGTTCAGCAAAAAAAAATTTTTTTTAGCTCTTATACAGTATGTCTGCGTAACTTGGAACCTATCGATAACTTTTTTATTATCAGTTTTACGAAAAAAAGTTATTCTTTATAAAATACTCTGCATCGTATATAATCTAAGATGCAATCATCAAATATAAAATTTAATTAATTTTATACGAGGTATGTCAAAAAATCTGAATTTCACTCAAGAGTAAAGTACCGTTACATTTCACAATATCGAAAATTGTTTTAAGAAAAGTTGTTTGGAATTAAAAAATTTGTTTTAGTGTTCAATTACATCCCTCTAATTAAAATATTGTGAATAATAAAGGCACTTAACTCTTAAGAAAAATTCATATTTTTTACATACCTCGTATAAAATTAAAAAAGTTTGATGTCTGATGGTTGTATCTTAGATTTTAGACCAGGGAGAGCATTTTATGAAAAATAACTTTTTTTCGTAAAAGTGATAAATAAAATAGTTATCATTGTAATAAAAATGATGATGAGTATCTGTAATTTGGGAAAAACTTGAAAAATTTTTTTTTAGATTAGAATGATGTAATTGTATATTTAAACATAGTTTTTAATTTCAAACAACTTTTCAGAAGAGCCTTTTTTTGATATTCTGGAATATAAAGGTACACTCTTTAACGAAATTCATAATTTTTGCATAACTCGTATAAAATTGGTAAAATTTGATATCTAATGGTTGAGTTTTAGATTTTTGACAATCGAGAGCATTTTATGAAGAATATCTTTTTTTCGTAAAATTAATAATAAAAAAGTTTTCCATGTGGTTCCTAGCTGCGCAGACATACTGTATTAGAGCTTCTGTATAAGAATTTTCAAATGACCATGCCATATTCGGATTCAGCATAATCAAAAACAAAATGGAAACATATTTGATCAAAGTAAAATGATGAATTTAACGATATTTTTAAAATTATTTATACAAAACAATTGTTGTTTAAACAATTAATAAACAATTAGAGGCCAAATCTGGGAGTAGAACTTTTTACTTTAACATGTATATAAACTAACAAAAAAAGTTTTAGAAAAATATAAGCTTGTTTGAATTTTTCCGAAACAATGCATGTTTTCGTTCTAATTGCACTCCCCTATGTAAGCTTTTCTTAATCCTTACATTTAGAGATTATATTATAAGCTCTTGTGGTAATTTTTGCTCTATTTTTCAATACATCTGAATGAAAATTTATCTCTACCACACGCACTTAAATTTGTTGGTAGTAAGAAATCCCTTACAAGACGTCATATGAATATTTTATTGCCTGAAAACTGTCAAGCCAGCACCCAACATTAGATGACTCGTATCGACGTTTACCGATTCTTAGGAATATACATACCGTCTCACGTATAATAAATATCAATAAAATTCACCAGGTGGTGAATCGTCAAACGGGTCATAGTAAACTCAATGAGAAATTATGTACTGTTAAATTCCTGCTTCCATAATTATTTGACATCAAAAGTCATGAGCTATTATTTGTATTAAAACATTCCAAATTTTTACAAAAATATATTTGCCAAAGTTAGGCCACACAAACTGCAGAATGTATATCCCGGATTGCACTCGGTCAGAACTGCAGTGAGATATTAACAATATTTGAATTGTCAATATTTTTTTCTATGGATGCTGTACAATGTGCCACTTCCAATAGGCCGGTCAAAACAGCCCCGTCAAAATAGCCCGGTCAAAATAGCCCGGTCAAAACAGCCCCGTCAAAATAGCCCGGTTACAAGATAGACCCTACACCTTGTTTATAGATGCTAGTATTGCATTTTGATGTTGACATAATTGACGGCTGATTATAAGGAACTTCGTCTTTTTTATGCTGATGCCAAGTCCCATGTTCTCGCTATGTTCTCCAATTTTATTAGGAAGGTTTTGGAGGTCTTCTATATTGTCTGCTATTAAGACTGAATCATCCGCATATCGTATATTATTGACCCAGGTACCATTTACTTTGATGGCGCTTTCGCATTCCTCAAGAGCTTCCTGGAAAATGCTTTCTAAATATAGATTGAACAGTAATGGGGAGAGAATGCATCCATGTCTTACACCTCTGAGAATTTTTTGAGCTTGCGTTGTTTCATTATCCACCTTGACGACAGCTGTTTGATTCCAGTAAAGAGCTTCTATGCAGCGAATGTCTTTTTGATCTATGTCGAGTTGTGTTAGTATATGTACGAGTTTATGATGTTGTACTAGATCGAAGGCTTTTTTGTAATCTGTAAAGCACATCATTACATCTTTCCTTTGATCGTAGCAGTTCTGAGCTAGCACTTGGGTTGCAACTAGTGCTTCCCTGGTACCCAGGCCTTTTCGAAATCCAAATTGTGAGCAACCAATAACCTTATCGCATTTTGTGGAGATTCTGTAGTGAAGAACTTTGAGGAATATTTTTAAAGAATGGCTCATCAGACCACTCGGTGGTCTTAACACTTTGCTGCGTTGTTCTTTTTTGGCAAAGGGATAAAGGTAGATACAAGCCATTGGACAGGGAATTTTCCAGGGACAGGGAAGAGAATATCGTATATCCAAAAACGATCATATAAGAAATAACGATATTAGAAGGACAAGTACTGTATATTCTACTGTAGACAGGGTTGAAACTAGACCATTATACCCTGTTTTTAAATCAGGAGGAGTAAACTGTAAAGACAGATTTATTCCCAACAATTTCACTAGAAAAATCACCAAATACATCTTCTTTTTTGGTAGATCATGTCGGCCTTCGACGGTAATCCATAGCTATTATATTATACTAATACGTCGCTAAAGAGTTATAAAAACTGTTTTTTTTTATATATAAAAGCAGACTAAAAATCTAAAAATTAAAGGTGTAACGCAGAAAACACAAAAAATCGCCGATATAACTTAATTAACCTATACAGTGTGTTTCATTAATATTTGTCCATATAGTAACTCGAGAAACCTTAGCACAAAATACGAAGATTTAACCTAAAACACTTAAATAAAATGTGGTTCCTTACTGAGTTACAGGGTGTTTTATCTAAAAATTTAAAAACTATTTTTGCTCAGTATTTTAAAACTATTCAATGTATCCTTTTGATACTTGGCAGAAAGGGCGACTACTATACACTTTACTAAATTATGATAAACAAACGTTTCTAGCTACTATCAGAGGCGTACGACAGGGGGTAGTAAATGGTTGATCCTTCTCAAATTCTACGCCACTGGAGGAATTACTATTTTAGTGCCATTTTTAGATTCTCCAATACTTTCTACGCAAATAATATACTCTTCATTGGTAACGATAAAGTCATTAGTTTTAGAGATATTCGAAGTTAAATATGAAACGGCACAGTTATTTTGATTACATTATGATATGATTCATATCATTAAAATTTAAGAATTATTTGTACCCAGTACTTTAAAACTATTTGGCGTATCCTTATCATACTTAGCAGAAAGTCTAAGTACTGTACACCCTACTAAATTAAGATAAATAAACATTTCTAGCTACTACCAGAGGCGTACGACAGGGGATAGTGGCTGGTCGACCCTTCCCAAATTCTACGCCACTGACAAAATTGCTATTTTAGTGTAATTTTTTGATTTTCCAATCCTTTTTATGTAAATAATATACTCTTCATTCGTACCGATAAAATGATTAGTTTTCGAGATATTTGAAATTAAAAATGAAGCGACACAACACATTAATCAAAATAACCGTGTCGTTTCATTTTTAACTTCAAAGATCTCGAAAACTAATGATTTTATCGTTACGAATGAAGAGTATACTATTTTCATAGAAAGTATTGGAGAAACCAAAAATTGAACTAAAATAGCAATTCCGCCAGTGGCGTAGAATTTGGAAAGGGTCAACCATTCACTTTCCCCCGTCGTACGCCTCTGGCAATAGCCATAAACGTTTGTTTAACATAATTTAGTAGTTTGTACAGTACCAATACTTTCTGCCAAGTATGAAAAGGATACGTCGAATAGTTTTAAAATACTGAGCAAAAATGGTTTTTAAATTTTTAGGTAAAACCCTGTAACTCAGTAAGGAACCACATTTTATTGTATAAGTGTTTTAGGTTAAATCTTCGTATTTTGTGCTAAGGTTTCTCCAGTTACTATATGGACAATTATTAATGAAACACCCTGTATAATGCCAATAGTGTCAAAATTTCATAAATGTCAATCGTGTTATAATTTCATAACAGTGGAGTAAACTTGCCTGAGGTTGGACCAATTACAAACAAGCATTACGGCGCGGTAAATTTGAATAACTCCTCCTAGTTTAAGAACAGGATATAATGTGGAATGGTCACGAAAAAACGAACGGTATTAAAATAAAATTTAAATTAAAATAATTTTATGATTATGTCTGTAAGTACTTAATAATTCCCTAAGGATAAAATAATCTAAGAAATTCCGATTCAAAAATTATCCCATGTCTGTGCTACTCATCTTTTATTTTTACCATTTTGAGTTTTGCTTCTGTAGCTTTCAAATCCAGTAAATATATAAGATCCGTCTTTACGTACTTATGTATTTTTTTATATCAGCACATACTTTATACCCGTGACTAATTTGCCCACTAAACAAGGTCGTTAAACAGGGATGTTCTTAAACAGGTACGACACTGACCGACTCGAGTGAGAGCTTTTTTGTTAGAGAGGAGGGAATGTTTAGTTTTTTCTTATTTTCCAATCGTGGCCTTAGCGTTTTTTATGGGTGTATGTAATGTGCAGTAATTACCTATTTAACTTTTGTTATCGGCTGGTTTAACACCCAAAACAATGAAAAAGGCAATCGCCAACGACCGTCAAGGTGTCTGATGATAGTCGAATATAGAGAGAATATTATTACTTTTAGCAACCATCAACCATAGCCTGTAGGAGTTAAAGAGATCCGTTGACAGCTGACCATAAATATATATGTAGGTGAGCTAAAGAGACGGACGATTCGGTCATAAGATTTAATGTTCTTTTTACGTTAGGTCGAATGGTCGAATTATTTCGTGACGCAGCCCGTTTGTACCTAGATGAATAACACTTACAACAATTCTTAAATACTTATTTTTTTTTATTTTTAAAACCGTTTTCCGAAGTGGAAATTGAAATGTCAAATTTTGTAGTTGTGGCAATTGGCAATTTGGCAATTTTGAAAATCCTTGACAATGAAATTGTGTACTATATTTGGCTTTACTTATGTTAGTCCAGAAAGCCACCGCGCATCCGCTAGGAAAAATATTCTAATTCGGATTTTTTGCACAATCTTACTCAAAAAGGACCCTTTTTAACGCATGTTGCCAGGACCAAAAGTTGGTCAAAAATTTTAAAGGTTGTTTTTTGTTTTTTTCCTAAAATTATTTTTGTTGCATGGAACAAATTTTTTTTAGGTTTTTTGGATCATTCCAAACAGAAAAGGCCTTTAGTGACTTTTCTCTAAAGTAACTAGTTTTTGACATATAAGCGATTAAAAATTGAAAAATTGCGAAATGCTCAAAAACTATGTGAACAACTGAAAATTTGAATGTTGCCAAGGTAGGTAGATATTCTTTAAACATCGTTTGATGAAATCCCGAAAAGTTTTTTGCAATACAATATCAAAAACCCCTTTGTTTTTTAATTGCCAATCAAGCGTGCGCGACACTATTTTCCACCGTTGCATGTGTATACAGTATGGTGCAAATGAAAGAAATAAATTCGTTATTTCGTAAACCACCGGTGACTTTAAGGAAAAATCCCAAAACAGATAGGTTTTTATTTTTAAGTTATGATATTGTGGCATATATTGTATACTAATGACGTCATCCATGTGGGCGTGATGACGTAATCGATGATAGTTTTAAATTAGAATTAGGGGTCGTGTGCTAGCTCATTTGTAAGGTTCTTCAATTCTCTATTCAGTAATATAAACATGTACATAATTATTTATACAGGGTGTCCAAAAAATTTTTATTAAATTAAATCATTTGGCAAATTGGCAAAAAAATTAAATTATTGGACACCCTGTATAAATAATTATGTAAATTTTTATATTACTGAATAGAGAATTGAAGAACCTTTCAAATGAGCTAGCACACGACCCCTATTCTCATTTAAAAAATCATTGATTACGTCATCACGCCCAGATGGATGACGTCACTAGTATACCATATATGTCACAATATCATAACTTAAAAATAAAAATCGACCTGTTTCGGGATTTTTCCTTAAAGTCGCCGGTTTACGAAATAACGAATTTATTGCTTTCATTTGCACCATACTGCATACACATGCAACGGTGGAAAATAGTGTCGCGCACGCGTTATTAGAAATTAAAAAACAAAGGAGTTTTGAATACTGCATTGCAAAAAACTCTTCGGGATTTCATCAATCGATGTCTAAAGAATATCTACCTACCTTGGCAACATTCAAATTTTAAGTTTTTCACATAGTTTTTGAAGGTTACAAATGGCCGATTTCGCAATTTTTCAATTTTTAATCGCTTATATGTTAAAAACTCTCAACTTTAGAGAAAAGTTACTAAAGACCTTTTCTGTTTGGAATGATCCAAAAAACTTAAAAAATTTAGTTCCATACAAGAAAAAATAATTTTAGGAAAAAAACAAAAAAAAAACGTTTAAAAAATTTTTGACCAACTTTTGGTCCTGGCAACATGCAAATTTGTTAAAAGGGTTCCTTTTTGAGTAAGATTGTGCAAAAAATCCGAATTAGAATATTTTTCCTAGCGGATGCGCAGTGGCTTTCTGGACTATGTGTGCTACGCCGTTTTTCAAGAATTCAAAATATAAATTCCTAACTTTTAAAATATTCTCAGTAATAATCTACAATAATGTGTGTTCAAAATATACTGATTAAAAAAAACAGAAACAGGTAGCATTAAATCCGGACCCCGGAAGTGTCATAGGTTTTCGAAACGGACCCTCAGGGAATATAATTGGTGACCCCTAGTCTAGAGGACCTTCAAACACTGTTGAACGCTGTAAGGAAAACAAAATGAGAATAATAATTTATTTTATTTAGCGTATGGCCTATATCACAGAATAGCTAATTATTTAGAATTATGCATTATACAATGCATCACAAACAGATGTCCAGTTTTTTTAAATATTCAATTGACCCTTCGGTTGCATTACAAAGTCTACAGGGTCGCCTGTGTATGCTCTGCGAGGGGAGTCCTGAACTATGTGTCTAATCGTCGGTCTTGCAGCGCCGCAGTCACAAGAAGGCAAGGGAAGTTTACCCCATCTGTAGAGGGAGTCGGCGCATCTTCCACAGTTTGCTCTAATTCGATTTGCCCAAATCTTACGGGGACGTACAAATTCGCCAGGTTTTTCTATGATGTCCGGTAGACTATGGTAATGCCGATCTGTTATATCTGCCGATCTGATGCCGCTGATTGCTGCAGCGCTTAAGCAGATTTTGAGAGGGTAACCTGGATAGGAGACGGTTTCTAAGAATATCGGGGATGTCGTTGTGGACTAAAAGCTGGCCACTGTCGATTATTTTGTTATATTCTTTATCCAATGCATATTCGCGGCGTAGGTTGGGTGGTGCTATATTACTAAGGGTAGGTAGCCACATTGCAGGGGTGGGCTTAATTGTGCCTGTTATCATAGGCATAGCACGGTTTAGTTGAGTGTCGACCAGGTGGGTATGCCTGCTATTTAGCCACACTGGTGCACAGTATTCTGCCACCGACAGAGTATCAGGCCAAGGGCAGAAGATCTTAAGGTTGATGCTGTGGACCCCCATGTAGTGCCGCAGAGTTTCTGTATTATATTGTTGCGTGTTCAGTTTTGCTGCTGTTTTCGTCAGATGTTCTCTGAATGTGAGCGTTCTGTCTAGAGGGGGAGGTCCAAACTGGGGGGCGCCCCCCCCTGGGGGGCGTAAGAACATGTCAGGGGGGGCGCGAGACAAGTCGAAAATTAAATTAAATTCAGGTGCCTACCTAGTCTTTCTAAAATTCTAAATTAACCATGATGTTTAGAAAATTAAAACAAACCACTGTAACATCTGACTTTACTACATAAATTTGAAATCGAAGGCTTGAAAGAATGGAATGTGAGCCGTTCAATGTGGCAATAGCGCGCATAATTTGACAACCGAGCGTTTCCAAGCACTGCCTCCCTCCTTCCCTCCTAACCGCCAGACGCAGGCCAGCTAGCCGCAGACGCAGCTCTTATCAATTGTGACTCAGTGTTTGAGATACCTTGGCGTAGGTGATGAGATACCACTTATTTTTGCATTATAAAAGCGTACGTGTTGTGAAATTTTAATTGTGGTAGTTGACTTTTATTGATTTCGTTGATTTGAGTGAGGGAAGATAATTGTAATCAAGATGAGCTCAGCAAAGAAACGCAAGTATAATGATGGTTATATCAAATATGGGTTTATTTGTATGCGTAAAGATAATGTCGAACATCCTCAGTATGTAATTTGCTATGAAGTATTAAGTAATGATGCAATGAGACCTAATCGTCTTGAAAGACATTTGTCATCCAAACATAACCCTTTTAAAGACAAACCAAAGGAATTTTTTGCTACAAAATCCGAAAATTTAAAACGCATGAAGTTAGATAGTACTGGTTTTACTGCTCAGTCATCTGAAAAAGTTCTTGAAGCTTCATATGAGCTATCACTTCTGATTGCTAAAGAACAGAAGAGCCATATTATGGGAGAGACGCTTGTTAAACCGTGTTTGTTAAAGGCAGCTGATATTATTCTTGGAACGCAGAGTAAGCAAAAGTTATCTCAAATACCTCTTTCTGACAATACCGTGAAAAGTCGCATTGATGATATGGCCGAAGACATACAAAACCAGGTAGTTGATGCAGTAAAACAATCGCCATTTTTTGCTAGTCAGCTAGACGAGAGTACCGACATAGCACAATGTTCTCAGTTAATTGTGACTTCTGAGCTTCACTGAAGACGCATAAGGATGCTGAAATAGCTATATGGAGATGGTGGTCCAACTCTGAATCAAATATAGACAAAACCTGCCTCGAACCCCTTTTTCATCTTTCTCAGTTAATTGTTTATGTTCGGTATGTTGAAAATGATAGAGTGGAAGAGGAGCTACTCTTTTTTACAGAGTTGGAGACCACGACAAAAGCTATTGATGTTATGAAAGCAGTGTCAGACTTTTTTGACAAACAGGAAATCTCTTGGCAAAAACTAATCGGTGTATGTACGGATGGCGCGCCTTCAATGCTTGGTTCTCGCTCAGGATTTGTACAATTAGTAAGAGAGAAAAATGCTGATGTGACTGGGATACATTGTGTTATACATCGACAAGCCTTGACAGCAAAAACTCTTTCAAATGAATGCAATGCTGTCTTAAAGTTGTGTATTAAAGTAGTGAATTACATAAAAAACAGTGCGTTGAATACTCGACTGTTTAAATCTCTTTGTGAAGATTTAGGAAGTGATCACAAAACACTGCTATTTCATACAGAAGTACGATGGCTCTCAAAAGGAAACATGTTAGCAAGATTATTTGACCTTCGAGATGAAGTAATCACCTTCTTGGAACAGCAAAAGCAAAATGAACTAAGCGTGGCCTTCAAAAAAAGTTGTACCCAAGTAATATTGGCTTATTTGTCAGACATCTTTGACTCGTTGAACAGCCTTAACTTAAAACTGCAGGGTGGAGACTCAAATATAGTTACTCATCGTGATGCGATTAATATGTATATTGAGAAACTGCAACTTTGGAGGCGTAAAATGTCAGCAAACCCCTGCAATTATTCGAGTTTTCCTAAAGTAGAGTCAATGTCAGAAGAAACACGCTTCAGAGATATTTATGAAGGATCAAGTTTGAAAATCCGAATATCAAACCATTTGGAGAGCCTAATTGCAGAGTTCCAGAAATACTTTCCAAACACTTGTGACGATAGTATTTTCAGAATGTCAACCGACCCATTCCATGTCAACATAGACTCCTTGCCTGAATCACTTCAAGAAGATGCTTTGCAAATAAAACATGATTCCTCTGCCAAATACAACTTTGATATAATGGACAAACCTTCATTTTGGTTAAAATATTTCAAAGTGTATCCTAGTGTATCACGGGAAGCTCTTCGTTTATATTTGCCTTTTTCAAGTACCTATTTGTGCGAAAAAGCATTTTCAACACTTGTGGCAATTAAAACAAAGTATCGAAATAAACTTGATGCTGCTAGTGACTTGCGTTGTGCACTTACTAAAACTCAGCCACGAATAGGCATACTAGTAAAGAAAATGCAAGCCCATCCATCTCATTAACCAACCTAATCTATTTTTTCTTTTATTAATAATTTTTGTATTTTATTAAAACTGATATTGTTGTATTTTATGGCAGTATGTATATATAAATAAATGTTTTGTTTTTTATGTAACACTTATTTGATTTTGTTTTGTTCCCAGGCATATACAATTTATTGTTAAGGGGTGGGGGGGGGGGGGCGCGAGAAACTTTCATTTCAACAAAAGGGGGCGTGGTACAAAAAAGTTTGGGAACCCCTGGTCTAGAGTAACCCCAAGGCATTTCGGGTATTTATTGTGTTTCAACAGTTTGTTAGTAAAATACACTCGCAATTTTCTGTTGTTGAGATGAAAAACTGATACTTCAGTTTTTGTAGTAGTTCGTTCTAGTATCCATTTCTTAATGTATTCGTTGAGGATGGGTAAGTCATTCGTGAGAATGATTTTTGTAGTTTCTAAAGATTGGTGGCTTGCTGCAAGGGTCCAGTCGTCAGCATATCCAAACTTCCGAGATTCGGTTTCAGGCACGTCAGCAATATAGAGGCTGAAAAATAAAGCAGCAAAGACAGAACCCTGTGGAAGGCCATTAAGTTTCATCTGCCTACTCATCTCCTTTCCCATTATTACCTGGAAGGTTCTGTTTGTCAGCATCTTGTCAATGAGGTTAATCATCTTTCTGCAGGGGATAATACGGGCCAGTTTATATATTATTCCCTGTTTCCAAACAGTGTCATATGCTGCTGTTAGATCTTTAGATCTATAAACACTGTTGCTGTCTTTTTTTTTTTTTTTTTTTTTGAAAACTAGCTTCTATAAAAGTTGTTAATGACAGCAATTGGTCCGTACAGCTTCGATGAGGGCGAAAGCCAGCTTGTTCAGTGGGGACATTTTCTAGTATCTTGTGATTAATTTTCTGTTGAGGAGAAGTTTTTCTAATAGTTTATATGGGAAATATAATAATATATAATATATTATATATATATATATATATATATATATATATATATATATATATATATATATGTCTCTTTATATAATTAATTTAATTTTAATCTATTTTCGAAACGAATATGTACTTTGATGAAATCGTGCCACTATGCGGTACGTTTTGAATAGCGGCTAAATTATTTATTAAGCGTAGATCATTTATCTCTTTTTGTCTCTTTAATGTTAATAAAACTATTATACCCGTAAACGTCAAAATTAAAATTTCAGCAAGCTGTGCCAGTGATAAATAGATTTGAGAGACTATTGTTCGTACCGTGTGAACCACTCGGTCTTCCTACTTGTTGCGCTTTTTGCGTTTTAGTCACCGTCAAGTTTTGTGCTGTCCACGATAAAATGACGATGTAACAAAGTTAGTCTAAAAGCTTTAAGTAACTACGTGCTGTGTATAAGAGAAGTACTAATTAGACATTATCTAAGTTTAATTTTAATTGAAGTTTCTTTCGCATTGGCTAAAAACAATTTACCGCATAGAGTTAGGCCTTTTGTTAATTAATTCATTGACTAGGACGAGCCTTGATTTTATTAAACATTTAAAAATTTTTAATGTTTACACTATTATCTCTTCTCTTAAACAACGTTTAAATAGTTTCCCAGATAATAAACACCTATTAGTCCAGGTCGTGAGGCCACTCCCCTAAGGAAAATTTTTCTGATTCGGTTTGCGATTATCTTAGCGAATTCCTGTTCAAAAATGTCACCTTAACCCTCGTAAGGCGGTGCTTAGATTCTTACGTAAACAACGCGGTGCGGGGTGCATTTGCACCCCATCCGTTTATCCATTTTTTTATATGTGAACGTTGGGGAAATTGATTTGAAAGATAATTAGGACTTTTTTTTCATATTATGAAACATAATTTTACAAACAAAATACTCATTTCTTCTTAAAAACAATATTATCGCTGAAAGACAAACACATGAAATTTTTCACAGTGTGAGCAACACACAGTTTTTACACACAATAGAGTTATGCCGGGACTTTCGGTCTTTTTTCTCTGACATAAATAACACCGACATTGTCCCATAGCTCTGTTAGTTCCAGATGGAACAGCAGAAACGTCTAATTCAGGATGATATTTTCATCATTTGCACTTTACAGTCAGTTTTCCAAAAAAAAACACGTAAACGCAAAGAGTTTTAAATGCTGTAATGGGTGGAATGCGTTTAGAGTTGAATTTAATGCGAATAAAAAATGGACAAAAATAAAAAAAAATTATTAAAAAAGAGAAGTGAGAAAAACGAGGTCTGTGCAGCTGCACCCCGCATTGCCTTACGAGGGTTAAAAAAATCTGGTAAAATTTTTGGGCAGAAATTGTTGAAATGTATTTTTTAAACAAATTCAAAAGATCACCGTTTTACTCCATTTGTTTAGGTTTTTTGTACAATTCTAAACAAAAAAGGTCATTTATAAACGATTTAAAATCTGAAAAAAATGCAAAAATAAGCATTTTAGAGTCTTGAAAACCCATATGTAAATAATTATTTTTGAGGTTGCCAAGTACCTACCTAAATTATTGAGGTTTAAACATTTAGTTTCAAGATTCTGAAGAGTAATCGGATCTTATTTCAATTTAGACCGTTGTTTTTTAATTTGTAATTATGCGTATCCAATTGACTTTATAGTGCGGTGCGGTGTGTATTAAGAGCAAACAGTAGCGATCAACAGGTAGCAACAAACGCGTTCCAAGATTGCGGCTCTAATTTTGAATATTTTGTCGAGATATTTGGCACACATATTCGTAATATAATAAAGAATGGCGGTACAGAGCCCAATTTCAGAAATATGTTATTATGTGGAAATTACTCTATAACTAAATAAAATATTGAAAAAAGGAGCCTGTACCGCCATTAGGAAAGACAAAAAATACACTTTCTTCGAATAAACTTTTTTATCCCGTGCCTAGATTTTGTGTCACATTGGAACTACTAAAAATCGATTTTTTTATAACAAGAAATCGAAAGTCACTGACTTGGCAACATTTCGGGCCTATGTGTATAAAAATTATTGTTTTTGATAGTATAAACGTCACCGTCAGTGTCGAATTACCGACGCACTGTTGCCTCACTTTTGAAAGTTCGCAGAACTTTCGCAATCTCGGACCGCGTTTGTTGACCTGTTGATCGCTACTGTGTGCTCTTAATGACATTAATTTTGAAATTATATCGAAATCTTTAGTCCTCAGAGTTTTTAAAAAATTCAATATAATTTCAAAATTAAAGTCAATAAATTGTCTGCGCAAAATATGAAAATTACAATGTTTTTTCACCCTGATTTTGAAAATTGCAATTTACAGGGTGTTGTTTCAAGATCACAATTACTTTATATATTTTGTTAATCTGATCCTGCATTTTTCTTGTGATTACTAAGTGGGTCGTGTCAATGCAGTAAATTGCAATGCAATGTAAGTATTGATTATTTTTAAAATAAGTCTTCATTCATTCACTGTAATAATTTATTATTAAAAGTTAAATAAACCTGCTTTTTAATATCGAAGTTCCTAAAGATTTCAGTATACTTAATTTCAAAATTAAAGTCATTAAATCTTCTGCACAAAAAATTGAAGCGAACCTATAAACTCACTTTTTTGTGCTCTTTTAAAATGATCAAACGGATTTTAAAAATTTCAAAATGCAGTGTGTTGTTTTAAGCTCACAATTACTTTATGTATATTTTTTGTTAATCCGGACTTGGATTTTTCTTGTGATCAGTAAGTGGATAGTTCCAATGTAGTAAATAAGTATTGATTGTTTTTAAAATGAGTATTCATTCATTAACTTTAACAATTTATTATTAAAAGTTAATAATACCTGCATTTTAATCTCAGAGTTCTTAAAAATTTCAATATAATTTCAAAATTAGTGTTAATACTTATTAATAGTATTAATTAGTATTATATAAAGTATTAAATTTCCTGCGCATTAAATTGAAGCGAACCAATAAACTCAGTTTTTTGTGCTCTTTTCAAATATACAAACGGATTTTTAAAATTTCAATACGCAATATCTTGCAAGGTCACAGTTACTTTAGATTTTTTGTTAATCCGGACCTGAATTTTTGTTGTGATTAGTAGTTGTTTGTAGCAGGGATTGGCATCTAAATGAGACATATGTGTATCCAATATCCCAATATACAAGGTGGTTCTAAAGTAATGGATTCAGAAATAAATGGGTAAAATCGATAAAACACCGTTTAACACGGTTATAAAAATTGGTGGGGCAATAAATGTAGTGTACCTAGCTAGAACCGCCTCAGTGACCTCTATTTACCATTCAAGTATTTTCGTTTCCCAATGAAACACCCTGTATATCCAATGGTTAAGTATTTTGTATCGATCACATTAAAAAAAATATAAAATAACAATACCCTTTTTATATTGTAATAATTGGTGTATTTAATTAGCACATTGGCAATAATTAATTTAATAAATAAATAATTATTTAATAAAACTGTCAATACAACGGTCTAAATTGAAATAAACTATGATTACTCTTCAGAATATTGATATTGAGTGTTTAAACTTCAATTTAGGCACTTTGCAACCTCAAAGATAATAATTTACATACGAGTTTCTAAGTGTCTAAAATGCGTATTTTCCCATTTTTCAGATTTTAAATTGCTTATAACTCACAAACTATTAATTTTGGAGAACATGACAAGAGATTTTTTTTGTTTATAATGATCCAAAAATCCTAAAACCAATGTTTTCTCAAGCAAAAAATGGTGACTTCTGGAAATTGTTTAAACAATTTGGGCAACCCTCAGATTTGATTAAAAGGGACATTTTTTAAGAGGAATTCGCAATGAAACCGAATCAGAAATATTTTTCATACTATTAGAGCAGTCATCAGCGGTAAAAAACTGTAAAAACGTGGAATTTTGAGAATCAACACCGATTTTAATGAAAATTTAAATTTAAACTCGGTTGACCCTCTTCTTTAAAATCTCCCTATGCCGAATCGGGCTTTTGGCCTGGGGGTGAAAACAACCCCATCTAGGGGATGAAAATCTTTTGATCAAAATAACTATGGAAGTCTATAGATTAACCAATTCTGAGTAAATTTTGTTTTATAAAATTTTTTGCAAAGTTGATAGTTTCCAAGTTATTAGCGATTGAAACTGTATTTCTCATTGAAAAAACTCAAGTTTTATAACCGTTTTTCATGAATAACTTAAAAGCATTTAATTTTATAGAAAACATCATTAGGAACAAAATTGTAGCTTATCAAAAACACAAATAGTATGGTATAACTAGACCCAAACCCAGACATCCAAAGTGAAAGTTATCCTCCAACACTAAATTATTCTATATGGTCCACATAATGTTCAGAAAAATGTCACACCATTTTGATCGTCGGGTTTGGGGGGAAGAGGGGGGAGAAATCGGTAAATTCGTAGTTTTTTACGTTTTTCGTAAATATTTTTAAAACTATACGATTTAGCATAAACAACCTTCTATACAAAAATGTTCTACATTAAATTTGAAATAAAAAAGTCCAAGTTATTAGCGATTGAGACTATTCATTTGTCATTGAAAAAAAGTCACGTTTTATAATCGTTTTTCATGAATAACTAAAAATAATATAATTTTATAGAAAATATTACAAAAAAAAATTGTATCTAATAAAAAAACAAGGAGATCGCGTCAGAAAGACCTATGTAAACCCAATAATGGCTGATAATAACCATTGAGTTATTGCTCTTTAAAGGGTGGTTATTATCGAAGAAACTCGAAATGGAGAACCTTCAATCTCAAATAACTCGAATGTGGTGCAATTTTTTAGGAAAGCTTAACAGACATCTTTTAAAGTTCATTAAAAAATCTTTCAAATGAACTCAAAAGTTTTTTGCTTAAAAATTGACTGACCTACGACGAAAATAAAGTCGCTCCTTGCTTTTTTTTTTAAAGTAACAATAATTAAACCTTCGTCATTGCAATTATAATAGAAATGAATAGCTTCCCATTTGACATTCTTTATTTAGGTATAATTGATACGATTAATGTGATATGACCGGTTTGGAATGCTTAGGTTAAAAAAAGTTCATTAAGCCGAAAATGACATTTTTATAATTAAAAAAAAGTGCATTTTTATTAAATAAATCTAATAAAAGTAATCATAATATGAAAAAATGTCTCAAATATTAATTGTACGATATTTTTTACTGAAAATTTTGATTTTTTTTTTGTTTCTGTATCATGAATACTTTTAGGTTTAGTTAAGAAAAATGCACTTTTTTTTAATTATAAAAATGTCATTTTTAATTTAATCAATTATTTTTTCTAAACTAAGCATTAGAAACCGGTCAAGTCATATGGATCGTATCAATTATACCTAAATAAAGTTAATTTCAAGTGGAAAACTATTCACTTCTATTAGGATTGTAATGACGAGGGTTTAATTATTGTTAAATTAAAAAAAAAACGCAGGGAGCGACTTTATTTTCGTCATAAATCAGTCAGTTCTTATACAAAAAACTTTTATCAGAGCTCATTTGAAAGGTTTTTTTAGTGAACTTTAAAAGATGTTTATTAAGTTTTCCCAAAAAATTTCACCACATTCGAGTTACTTGAGATTGAAGGTTCTCCATTTCGAGGTTCTTCGAAAATAACCACCCTTTAAAGAGCAATAACTTAGCGGTTATTGGGTTTACATAGGTCTTTCCAACGCGAATCTCTTTTAGTATGATAGAATTGATCCAAAAGATGGCATAACCCAGACATCCAAAGTGAAAGTTATTCTCCTACACCAAATTGTTCTATATGGTTCACATAATGTTCAGAAAAAAGTCACACCATTTTGAGCGTCGGGTTTAGAGGGGAGAGGGGGGAAATCGGTAAATTCGTAGTTTTTTACGTTTTTCGTCAATATTTCTAAAACTGTGCCGTTTAGCATGAATAACCTTCTATACAAAAATATTCTACATTAAATTTGAAATAAAAAAGGTCCTATGCATAATCCTTCTAAAATGAACGGTTCCAAAGTTACGGAGGTAGTATAGTATAATTGGTGCAAAAAAAGGCCTAACTCAGACATCCAAAATAAAAGTTTTCCTCCTACACCAAATTGTTCTATATGGTCCACATATGGTTCAGTAAAAAGTTACACCATTTTGAGCGTCCGGTTTGGGGGGAAGATGGGGAGAAGTCGGTAATTAGTAGTTTTTTTTAAGTTTTTCGACAATATTTCTAAAACTATACTTTAGCGTAAACAATGTTCTATACAAAAAGGTTCTACATGAAATGTAAAACAAAAAATGTCCTATACATAATTGTTATAAAATCAACGGTTCCAGAGTTACGGAGGGTGAAAAGTAGAGGTTTTCGATACTTTTTTATTTTTTGGGCAATTGGATGCCTCAGAAGTCAAACGGTGTAAGTCACATTCTCCTTAAAAATGACTTATGAGATATAACACCTATTATTATAATTATAAAATAATATTATTATTTCCTTGTTTGTATTTATGAATATCTTACCCATATTATGATAAATAAAGACAGTTTATTTGTTTTTAATAACTACTTATAGGTATTTCTGCAACTATTGTCAGAAACATCTTAGTATCTCATTTTAAACACTTACTGACTTACACTGATTGGCTTCTGAGGCATCGAATTGATGATAATTTTGGGTGGTGAGGTTGACGTTTCTTCAAGCGCTGATCACTAACATACCATCGGCCACTGAAACAGCAAATTTAATTTATAAAACACAATCCTGTTAAAGAAAATCAGTAGGGAATTGCCCAAAAAATATAAAAAGTATCGAAAACCTCCATTTTTCACCCTCCGTAACTCTGGAACTGTTGATTTTATAACAATTATGTGTAAGACATTTTTTGTTTTAAATTTTATGTAGAACATTTTTGTATAGAACATTGTTTACGCTAAAACATAGTTTTAGAAATATTGACGAAAAACCTAAAAAAACTACTAATTTACCGATTTCTCCCCCATCTCCCCCCAAACCGGACGTTCAAAATGGTGTAACTTTTTACTGAACAATATTTGGACCATATAAAACAATTTGGAGTTGAAGGAAAACTTTTACTTTGGATTTTTAGGTTATCCCTTTTTTTGAACCAATTATACTATACTACCTCAGTAACTTTGAAACCGTTTATTTTAGAAGGATTATGCATAGGGACTTTTTTATTTCAAATTTAATGTAGAACATTTTTGTATAGAAGGTTGTTTATGCTAAATCGTATAGTTTTAAAAACATTTACGAAAAACGTAAAAAACTACGAATTTACCGATTTCTCCCCCCTCTTCCCCCCAAACCCGACGATCAAAATAGTGTGACATTTTTCTGAACATTATGTGGACCATATAGAATAATTTAGTGATGGAGGATAACTTTCACTTTGGATGTCTGGGTTTGGGTCTAGTTATACCATACTATTTGTGTTTTTGATAAGCTACAATTTTGTTCCTAATGATGTTTTCTATAAAATTAAATGCTTTTAAGTTATTCATGAAAAACGGTTATGAAACTTGAGTTTTTTCAATGAGAAATGCAGTTTCAATCGCTAATAACTTGGAAACTATCAACTTTGCAAAAAAATTTTACAGAACAAAATTTATTCAGAATTGGTCAATCTATCGATTTCCATAGTTATTTTGGTTGAAAAAATTTTCTTCCCCTAGAGGGGTTGTATTCACCCCCAGGGCAAAAGCCCGCTTCGGCGTAGGGTAGATTTTGACAAAGGTTATAAATACTACTTAAATCCAAATTGTCAAGGAAATCGACCTTGATTCTCAAAATTCCACAAGAAAATGGCTGTTGTATGAACTATACAGGGTGTCCAGAAACTCTACCGACAAACGAAGACAGGAGATTCCTCAGATAATTTTATGACATTTTAACCCAATTCACCTAGTCCGAAAATGCTTTTTAAGGGAGCTAGAGCTCTTTGAAGATGGCGCCATGTAATTAGTTTTTCTTAAATACCTCCAGAACGCTTCTATTTAGAAAAACGAAAATTGGTATATTTATTTACTTTCCTGAAATGAATCGATTCCATCCATTGCGAATTTCTGGTACCGGTCATAGGCGTACGTTTTGGGTAGGGCAACGGTTATTTTATTGCATAACTTTTTTGTCTTCAACTTTTAAGCATTTTTGATACTGGATTATTAAATTGTGAGGTATTCTAGTACAAAAAGGTACTCTTACTTTAAGTCGATAGGATACACCGTTTTCTAGAAAAATATATTTGAATGTTTTTGGTTTTGGGAATTTGAAAAAAAAAAGTTAAAAAAAATTTAAAAAAACCGATGTATTTTACCAACTTAAAGCAAGAGTAACTTTTAGTACTCGAATATCTCATAATTGAATAATCTCGTGTCAAAAATACTTAAAAATTAAAGACAATAAAGGTATGCTATAAAATAACTGTTGACCAACCCAAAACGGACGCCTATGACCGGTACTAGAAATTCGCCATTAATGAAATCGATTAATCTCTGGAATATAAATAAATGTACCAGTTTTCATCTTTCTAAATAGTTTTTTTTAATCTTTTTTTTTTTAATTTTCAAATCGATTTTTGTGTGTCCTATCGACTTAAACTAAGAGTACGTTTTAGTACTAGAATAACTCACAATTAAATAATTCAGAGTCAAAAATGCTTAAAAATTAAAGACAAAAAAGTTAGGCGATAAAATAACCGTTGCCCTACCCAAAACGAACGCCTATGACCTGTACTAGAAATTAGCAATGGATGGAATCGATTCATTTCTGGAAAGTAAATGTGTATACCAATTTTCGTTTTTCTAAATAGAAGCCTTCTGGAGGTATTTAAGAAAAACTAATTACATGACGCCATCTTCAAAGAGCTCCAGCTCCCTTAGGAAGCATTTTCGGACTAGGGGAATTGGGTTAAATTATCTTAAAATTATCTGAGGAATCTCCTGTCTTCGTTTGTCGGTAGAGTTTCTGGACACCCTGTATACTGGAGCGGCCTCACAACGTGGACTATATTGTAAGAATAATTTTACAAATGACCTAATGATAAAACCGTACAAGATAAATTATTACCGCTTAATTTTCTTTCTATGAATATATCAATTAGTATTATTGGTAAAAGGTATATAACTTAACGAGTCGTCTTGTTCGCATACTTATAGGGTGGTCAAATTGAGAGAAAACACGTTTCCCAAGTTATAGAAAACGATATAGCCGCCAAAAAAGTATCACATCTTTAATATGTTTAAACGTTGCAAAGAGATAAGAGTAATTGTAATTACTTATATGAATATTCTCAGATAGTTTTAAATTTTTTTTATTTAGCTAATGCCTCGACAACTTATAGCCAATGGCATGGTAGGTACGGTAAATTTTTCCAATTAGGTACCTAGTGTAATGTGTAGTGTGTGTTGAGTAAGTGCCTTGTTACTTTGCAAAGTCGACGTCATTGTCTTTGCAAAGAGACGCTAATTGTATCCGAACGTCTGCGGTCCCTCCGTTGAGTACCGATCCCACAAGGACAGAAACAATTTTCATCTTATTAATTTATAATAAACGAAAAATTTCTTACCCTGGTGAGATTCGAACTCACGACCATTCGGACCTTTCGATCCAAAGGTAAGCGCTCTTACCACTGAGCCACAGAGGGGGTAGATAGTTTTAAATGTTTTCTTACCAATAGCAGAAATAAAGGAATATATAGAGTGAATATATCTACTCAGTAAAATGGAATACAAAAGTTTTTCTATGTATTTTGACCCGTAGAACACGAATTTTTTGGGTAACAGTTGATCCGGATGTAGATAAGATTGTTATAAACAAATAACTTGAGGAATTACATAACAACGATTTTTCGCAAGACAAAACATTTTTTTGTATTTTTTGGGTAATTCTAAGCAAAAAATGTTCTGACAAGTTTTTTCGTAGGATGCATAGTTTTCGAGATAAACGCGGTTGAACCTTAAAAAAAATCGAAAAATTGCAATTTTTGAACCCGAATAACTTTTGATTAAAAAAGAAAATAGCAATTCTGCTTACCGCATTTGAAAGTTCAAATCAAATTATATCCGGTTTTGATTATTTGTATTGCTAAAAATTAATTTTTTTATTGTTAAACAAAGCTATAAACACATAGTGTTTGAGTGATGTGTTCAATGATTTCTCATTTAAAATCGAACGAGTAGGTAGAGTAGATACAAGTGCAAGCGAGGCAATTTCTACGTAGCATGCGTTAAATGTATTGTAATGTAGCATGTATTGTCCACGGGAAACACTACGTGTTTATAGCTTTGTTTAACAATAAAATAATACATTTTTAGCAATGCAAATAATCAAAACCGATCTAATTTGACTTGAACTTGTACGAACTATGCATCCTACGAAAAACTTGTAAGAACATTTTTTGCTTAGAATGACCCAAAAAATACAAAAAAATAGTTTGTTTTGCGAGAAATCGCTGTTATGTAATTCCTCAAGTTCTTTGTTTATAACAATCTTAACGACATCCGGATCAACTGTTACCCAAAAAATCGTGTTCTACGGGTCACAATACACAAAAAAACTTGGGCAAGTCCATCTGAATAAAGAAGGCTGTTGTACCCCCTGACGACAGGACTACAGTGAATATTCTAGAGATGGAAAAAGTCAAATTATGTGTTTTATGCTTGTACCAATTTGGAGCAGAAAAAGCAAATGTCACCACAATAGTTTCGTTTTAACAGAACTGTGGGAAAAAAGGAAGGAAAGAAGAGGATTCGCCATAGTAAATTCTCTTCTTGCTTAGATGACGCACCGCCATTTTTGTTTGTTCTTTGCAAAAACACCTTGTTTTAAAATAAGAATTTAATTTTTCACGCTTTCTACGTCAGATGTAATGACCATGTAAAGTTGTAAAGGATAACGACGACATGCTTAAAAAAAAATAAATAGTCTGGGCAGATTATCAGAGAATAGGCCATTTTTGGGAAAAGTTATTTACCAGCATGGATTTGAATCTTATGATTGTATATATTAATAATATAGGTATGCAAAGTCCGCAGATAATGTGCTACTTTTTTATAAACAAAATGGCGCCCGAAAATCGTGTTTTTTTCAATTATTGCCTCTATAACTCCAAATATTTTAACTTTACACCAAAAACACCCAAGTAAAAATTCACGGTAATTAAATTCTGCATGGAGACGTGTTTTTCCCGATTTATTTCGGCGAAAATTTTCCCCGGAAAATGCGGGTTTTTCCAAAAAAATCTTTAATTTTCAACTAAAATTTTAGATAAGTAATTGTTTATCATTAATTAAATAACTTGGTAATATAAAAGCTCTTTTCGTATAGATTATAATTCCAGAAACCGATGAAAATTTAATGAACAGTTTAGCAACAATTGAATTGTTAATTAAAAATTTACGGTTGCTATAATAACCACAATAATCATGATACATAAGAATAACTATGATTTTTGTATAAAAAACACTGTACCTATTATAAACAATTTTTTGGCTTATAAACAAATAGAATATCTCGGGAAATATTAAATTAAATTTAACCATGAAAACGGCATTGAAAAAAAAAGCGGCAGGGCGCTTCTTTTAAAAGAAAAAACGTTTAATTGTGATAAGTGGTTCCTGAGATACAACCGGTCAAAGTCAAATTATTAAATGTCAATGTTGCTTTTGTTTTGTTATAATAAATTAATTTATTTATTATAACAATTTTTTTAATTTGTTTAAATAAATATTGTTTAAATAATTATACAGCTTTCAAATGAGAATATTTGTGTTTTTAACGTTAAAAGGTACACTTGTAGTAAGTTTATCTAAAAAAAAAGTCTACCAGTGGAAAAAATATGTAGTTTTCTTTTCTTATAAATAAATTAATCTATTATAACAAAATAAAAGCAAGTTTGACATTTGATAATACGTTAGTTAGATGGCTCTACTCGAGTTACTTGGAAACAAAAAAAAAATGAAGAAAATTGCTCCTTGGGAAGCCGCGAAAATGCATTTTTTTAACGTATACCGATTTTGAACTTTGAGATAACATTTTTCCAACTTAATTTTTGATTGGAATTTTGCTATTTTTGGCAATTTTCACTCGTACTATCCATAGTTTTTATTATAATAATATATGTTATGAGTATTTTAAAGATATGAAAATTGGTGTGGAGAAAGAGGATAATAATAAAAAGGTGATGGTTAGAAAATTATGAACCTATTGTTTATATCTTTGCCGTAAATGCCGGTCAACTTTGACCGGTTGTATCTCAGGAACCACTCATCAGAATTAAACGTTTTTTCTTTTAAAAGAAGCATCCTGAAGCTTTTTTCCAATACCGTTTTCATAATTTAATTTAATTTAATATTTCCCGAGATATTCTATTTGTTTATAAGCCAAAAATTGTTTATAATTTTAAAATATTCCTGAGGTCGTTTAAATAGTTCAATTTAAATGCTGTAAAGTACATTAGATAGGTACGGTATCTATTTATACAAAAATCATATTTATTATTATGTGTCGTAATTATTGTGGTTATTATAGTGACCGTAAATTTTTAATTAACAATTCAATTGTTGCTAAACTATTCATTCAATTTCCATCGGCTTCTGGAATTATAATCTATACGAAAAGAGCTTTTATATTACGAAGTTATTTAATTACTGATAAACAATTACTTATCTAAAATTTTAGTTGAAAATTACAGATTTTGTTGGAAAAACCCGCATTTTCTGGGGAAAATTTTCGTCGAAGCAAATCGGGGAAAACACGTCTCTATGCAGAATTTAATTACGGTGAATTTTTATTTGGGTGTGTTTGGTGTAAAGTTAAAATCTTTGAGTTAAAATCTCAAATAAAATTGCTGTTAAATAACTTTTCCTTGTATTTTGCTAATTAGCCCAGAGTATAGAATAAATGTGCGGTGCACGGGCGTCAACACGGCCACTAATGTGCAAAGCAAAGTAGGCTAGGTACGAGGTATTGTGCTGTGCGTTGTGCGGTGCGCCGTTGTGGCCGTACCCTTATTATTTATCATACATTACAATATTCAGTTATTTCATTCCCGGGTCAACTTTTGCTAGAGTAAATCAAATGTAAATTGAGAGTAAAATTAAATATAATACATTCTAACAATTTTCAATTAAATAAAAGACACTCGTATAACGTAAAACGTTTTTTGGCCAATATAAGTTCCTAATAACCTACAAAAGTGCCAACTGAGCCGGAATAAAATCTTTATCGTCTATAAGCTTTGTTTTAACGCGCTGTTCTTTGACACAAAATTCCTTTTTGTATTTTTTACGGGAGAATCCCATTCAGTAATGTATGTCATAGAGATTGTCTGTTATCGCAGTCTTTTATCCTTCCATCTATTGAAAAGATAAAAATGTGCCGTGTCTAGGAACCGCAGATGACACATTATTGGAAGAATAATAGAAAGAACGGATAATTTTCGGCAGCAGAATGGAAACTGCATTATATGTTAAATCAATACATCCCCTTTTTTACGTGTACGTCTCTTTCTAAATTGCTTTCCATTTATATGAAGATTGATATTTTTTAAAAATTGAAATCTCTGTCATAAACTCATATATGATTTTTATTCACGTGAAATGTAATGTAGATGGGGTCCGCTTTATTTACAAAAACACTTAAATACAATTTCTATTTAAAAAATCCGTCTAAATGTGGATATCCAGAAGATTGAAATTAAGGTATAACGAGTAAAAGTATGGTACTAAATGACGAGAAGCCATAGATAACTAGAATTAATAAATTACGCCATTTATCCCTGATTGCACCAACAAATCTTAAGCTCCAGCTTATAGTGAAGGAAACAGAGGACGAACTTCGCAAACTCGACACAAGTCCGGTTTTATTTTTTTTCTGTCAAGTTTTTCGGGTTAAGTCTTTTTTGTAATATTTTGTGGTCCGTGATCTGATTGAAAGTTAATGTAAATTATTGTTTTTTGAATATTAATGTTAAAACATTTTCAATTGAGAATATACATTATATAACTCAACATAATTAAATCAACCAAAACGGCAACAGGTGTATGTTTACAAAAAACTGATAGTGTATAAAACCTTTATTAAAAATCAGCTAAGTACTTTCAGCATATCAAAAGGCCATCATCAGAGCTTTCCTATAAAAAGACTAAGTTAAGTGACATTCATAAAAAATACAAAGGTAGAAAAACTTACGTCTTATAGGTATAAATACATACCTCAAAAGAAGAGTAATTGTTGACCAACACATTACATATAAAATTGACTCAGGGCTAAGCCTCTGGTAATGGGTAAAAAACCCTTAAAATATATAAAATATCACATTGATGTGAGTACTACACAATATGGCTACCATTTTACATTTAACAGCTGTTACTGACAATTTTGGACCAGATCAAATCCCTGTTGAGTTACTTAAACTTTTAGATGACGAAAACATTACCTACTTGACTACTTTCTTTAACAACATTTACAACGAAGGAAAAATACTAGATGATTGGTTGGAGTCACTGTTTATAACATTACCTAAGAAAAGCAGGCCCACCAAATGCAGCGATTTTAGACTAATCAGTTTGATGAGTCACACACTTAAGATACTTTTACGTATTATACAAAACCGAGTATTCCTTCTGTGCGAAACTAGAATGGGTAATAAGCAAATTGGATTTAGAAATGGTCTAGGAACTAGAGAAACACTATTTTGTATGCGCGTTCTATTACAAAAAAGTTGTGAATTCCGAAAGAACGTTTATGTTTGTTTCATCGACTTCGAGAAGGCATTCGACCGAGTACAACATGATACACTTTTCGATTGCCTGCAGACAGCAGTCCTTGACCACTACGATATAAGACTGCTGAAATACTTATATTACAGTCAAGTAGCCTCTATCCAAATTGGAGACAGTCGTACTGAAAAACTGCCGATAAAATGTGGAGTACGACAAGGTTGTGTTTTATCACCCACCCTTTTTAATCTGTACTCTGAAGAAATCTTTAGGGAGGCTTTGGATGACAGACAAGAGGGAGTAAGGCTAGGCGGAGAAGTAATCAACAATATTATATACGCTGACGATACAGTCATTCTTGCTGAAAATTTACAAGATCTTCAGACACTACTAAATCTAGTCAGTGAAGCAAGTTATCGGAGAGGCCTTAAAATCGACATTTCAAAGACAAAGTGGATGGCAGTTGGAAAGATTAATATAGATCAAGGTCAGTTTTCTCTTGATGGAGAGGAGTTAGAACGGGTAAATCATTTCAAGTACCTTGGCAGCTGGTTAAATGTAAATTGTGACTCTGATGAAGAGATAATAACTAGGATCGAAATATCGCGGAAGGCTTTTATGACCTGGAAACCAGTTTTATGTAACAGAAACCTGTCGATGAATATTCGAAAGAAGGTGCTGAAATGTTATGTGTGGTCTATCCTATTGTATGGTTGTGAGACATGGACGTTAAAAACCACAATGCTAAACAAAATAGAAGCATTCGAATTGTGGTGCTATCGACGAATCCTAAAGATATCGTGGGTTTCGCACACTTCCAATGAAGATGTTCTTCAAATGCTGAATTCAGAACGTCTGCTCATAAGCATCATAAAGAGGAGAAAAACAGAATACTTCGGCCATATAATTAGAGGACCTAAATACCATCTGCTTCGCCTTATAATACAAGGAAAAGTGGAGGGAAAGAGATAGATTGGTCGAAAGAAACTTTCATGGCTGCGTAATATTAGACAATGGTGCGGCTGCACAGTAGAAGAATTATTTCGCGCAGCAGCCGATAGAGAGAGATTTCAAGAAATTGTAAACATGATGACGGCCAACGTCTGAATACAGACACGGCACCTAAAGAAGAAGAAGACTGACAATTTTGAAATGATGACGAAGACCTCTATATTATTAAATAATAATCAAAAAAAAGAATGTGTGTGTACTTTGTACGCACGTAAGAAGTTATACTTCTGTTATAATATGATTTCAACGAAATAAATATACTTTCAACAGGTTATTTGTATTTAAAGATTTAACTAATTTTTACTTACTACTATCCAAAAATTTTTATTAAAACCATACTAAAATAAAAAAAGTTAGATAACACATGGAATCGAACCGGGGACCTCTCGATCTCCGGTCGAACGCGCTACCACCGAGCTAAACTCCCTTTGCTTTGACAGCTTACAAGATTTCTCATACATGCTGACAAATTTAATAGACCAAGTGAGGTATAAAAATACTTTAAAAGTTAAAGTAAATATACTTACTATTATTATAAAATATTTTATTCCCGAGGAAGATAAATTAAAAGACACAAAAATTATAATAAATAATACATTCACTAAAAACACTAATATATTCTATTAATGACTTATTTGCACTGATACATACATAATTTGAAAGATTAGCAACGAACTACATACTGTCTGTCTGCGCATGCGCCGGGCAAGTATAAAATTTCACCCTCGATCGTAAAGAAGTATAACTTCAAAAATTTGAAAATGACTAAGTTGTGATAATATAACGTCATATAAGAGTGAACTTCTGAACTTGTCAAATGGGACTTCTCCTTGGTTTGTTTTCATCTATTTCACTTCTATATTTATTCAAGCATTAACGGTTTTGTCTTTTAAAAATACTTTGATAATTTTGATAATTTATGCACATTTTAACTTTTCACTTTAACATTAACAATTGTAATTACATAATTGTAAATACATAATATGTAGGTTAAATGAAGTCAAGTGAAGTAAATGAAGTTAAATGAAGTCAAGTGAATATAAAATTCTTGAAGCTTAATTTTTTTAAATTACAATTGTTAATGTTAAAGTGAAAAGTTAAAATGTGTATAAATGATCAAAATTATCAAAGTATTTTTAAAAGACAAAACCGTTAATGCTTGAATAAATACAGAAGTGAGATAAATAAAGACAAACCAAGGAGAAGTCCCATTTGACAAGTTCAGAAGTTCACTCTTATATGACGTTATAATTTAAAAGTCTTATATGACGTCAAAATTAACGACACACTGAAAAAAGGGTTTGGGGTCAACTGTACTATTTTTTCTCCTGAAACATCCATAATGCTGTAGTATAACCGAGACAGAATGTCGCGGTGACAATAAACCAAATATGACAAATACCGCTTGCTAGAGCAGATTCTCGGTGTAATAAATCAAATTAATTAAAACTTTTTGAATACTTAACTAACTTATTAAAAATACGGATCATTGGCTTATTAACTTAGGTACCACTTTTTTTGTAATTTTAGCAGTACATGCTATAATAGATGTGCTATTTCATTGGAAACGGATATTATATAGTTCTTCCACTGTATCTTCGCATATGATCATCCTTTGTATTATAAGAAATAAACCAAAATATGTGAGCCAAACGTATGCCAGTTATACGAATTATAAAATGACTAATATTACAATGGTCATTGTTATACTTCTGTTTTATGTCATATGCATAGGTTGTCCAATAACATCTACAGTAAATATATTTAAACCGTAACAATCCGAAATTAATTTTTTTTTTTTTAATAAGCAAATATATGATGCAAATATGGTGCAAATATATCGTCAGATCATGTTCCTGTTGTTGGTAAATTTAAGTTTAGTTTAGGAAGGTTACAAAAAGAATTATGTGGTAACAAAAAATGCGATATGAGAAGACTAAAATGTAAGGAAACAAAAGAGACAGTCGCACGAATTCTTTCAGAGAAGCTAAACAACATGGAGCAAACATATAAAGAAAAAAAACCCTTAAAAATATTTAATATTATCCCGTTGACGTGGTTGTAGTAATTTGTTATTAGCAAATAAATATTTAAACCTTCACCTAATAATAGTCCTGTCGCCAGTGGGGGTACAACGGCCTCCTTAATTCAGATGGACTTACCCAAGTTTTTTTTATGTATTTTGACCCGTAGAACACGAATTTTTTGGGTAACAGTCGATCCGGATGTCGGTAAGATTGTTATAAACAAGGAACTTGAGGAATCACATACCAGCGATTTTTCGCAAAACAAAACATAAGTTTTTTCGTAGGATGCATAGTTTTCGACATAAACGCGGTTGAACTTTCAAAAAATCGAAAAATTGCAAGTTTTGAACCCGAATAACTTTTGATTGAAAAATAAAATAGGAATTCTGCTTACCGCATTTGAAAGTTCAAGTCAAATGCTATCGGTTTTGATTACTTTCATTGCTAAAAATTAATTTTTTATTGTTAAACAAGCTATAAACACATAGTAATTGAATGATGTTTTCAATGCATTTCTCATTTGAAATCGAACGAGTAGGCGCGCATACAGACAATTTCTACGTAGATCACGTACATTAAAACGCATGCATTGGGCACGGGAAACACTATGTGTTTATGGCTTTGTTTAACAAATAAAAACTTAATTTTTAGCCATGCAAATAATCAAAACAGATAGAATTTGACTTGAACTTTCAAATGCAGTAAGCAGAATTTCTATTTTATTTTTTAATCAAAAGTTATTCGGGTTCATAAATTGCACTTTTTCGATTTTTTGAAAGATCAATCGCGTTTACCTCTAAAACTAAGCATCTTACTGTAACGATGAGTTATCCTCATCGTCACTTTATAATATGCATTTCGAAATATTTATTAGGAAAAGCAACTTCCACTAAGTACGCAACCAACTTTGCGTCAACGTGTAGTAGGTATTGCCTAGATTTTTACTGAGTATTTGGATGATGTTGGTAATATTTGGGGAACTCGGAATCTAGAATTGGTTCGTGTGTCGATACGGCTTCCGGCTGACGTGGTTGTCATTGTAGGAAGAGCTGTTCGTCACTTAATTCTCAACTCTTGTACAGTCAAGACATCAATCTCCAGTGGCCATTGTGAAGAGTAAATTTTGGTTGAATTATTTTATTAAAAGATTAGTTTACGTTGGAAGGAGTATTTTGTTTTGGGTTTTGGTGAAGTGTTTTGGAAAAGAAGAGTTTTTGTTTCAAATACTTTTTTGAAAAGCAATGGGTATGCATTAAAAAAATGTCACGTAGCTAGGTTTTTTCCCTTTCTTTTCCCTTTTAAAAATAACAATTTTATTCATTGTTCAATATCTTACATATATTATCTTTAAATGAATTGTTATTCTTCAATCATCAGATTTGCAATACTTCAATACCATCGCACTTATGTTTCTACAGATAAAAACATTCTTTCTAAGTTTGAAATCAATGATCATTCTCATTCTCTCCTTTATATAACTCCATAGAGTAATATTGATTACAAGATCCATATTTACTTGTTCAAATACTTCCTTATATTCGTTTAAAAAGGCTTTTTCCAGTCAAGGATAATCAAGGTCAATGACACTTCAAGCATGTACATCAAACTTCATTTTTTACTTAGATTTTTTCTCTGTCAAGTTCTGATAAGGTGATACACCTTTTTGTAGAGGCCCTGTTTCTTGTGTGCTCAAGGACAAACAGCTGATCAAGGTTTTGTATTTTTTTTAGCAACTGAAGAAGAAGATTAAGTCCCAGTGTTGGTTTTTTGTTTGTGGAAATGGAATAAGCAATCATTTTGGGGTTTCTTTTGGTTTGGATTTGTATTATTTTTTTGGTTTTTTTTTTAAATAGACATTGATTTTTCCCGGTACTAGTAAGTACCTCCTCGTCGGACCTCCGTGTTGTGGTTAAGTCTCACCCTAGGGTTGGGAAAACCGGAGGATACCTACCTGGCTCTCCCATCATCAACCTCCCCAGGAGTTTGGAGAAGCCACAAGCCCTACTTTTTGTAGAAGCGACAGGTTTTTATAATAAAATTTACATTTCCAATTCTTTTAAATGATATCTTGCAATTTTGATATTTTTTTTTCATTAACTTTATATAATCATATAAATTCATTTTTCTAAAATCAATTAACTTTGTAATCTTCAATAATTTTTCAACAAATTTTATCTTTCACTGTTCGTATCATTCATTTAAAATAGTCTGGAAATTATAAACTATATAATATAAAATAAATAACTTATAAATAAGCATATAAATCCATTTTTCTAAAATCAATTAACTTTGTAATATTCAATAATTTTTCAACAAATTTTATCTTTCACTGTTCGTATCATTCATTTAAAATAGTCTGGAAATTATAAACTATCTGTGAAGGTGTTGTATACAATATCTGGGGTTTTAATTCCTATTTAATAACATTTATTTCAGTTAACAGGTATTGTATTCAGGTTTATCACTTTAGGTCAGATACGAGACTGTCAACCAATACTGTAACCAATATAAATATTATATTTTTGTTTAGGTAGATAACTTGTTATTCCAAATAAATGTCTTGGTCTAATTAATTAAATTTTTTGTTTTATTTTTTACTGTAAATCTCATTGTCGACAGGAGCGTACTCTTCTAGTACGACAGGTACTGGTTAGCTATTGTATAAATTTGTATATAGAGGTATAGGTATATTTGATTAAATTTGGTTGTACATACTTATATGTTTTATTATCCTACCATTTCTAGTATCTATAAAAAGTATTAGTTAGGTGCAGCAATATAAGTCACTCGGCGAAGCATTCATTAAATACTTCCCTGGCGCCCTCATCCGTTCTCCGTAATATCTTCTTGGTCAGTAGTTCTCTTTCTTTTCATTACTCCTTATATTAATTTATTTTCTTTAACATTCAAGTCAGGGCCGTGTCGTGTTATGATGCGGCGAGGCAGTCGCATCAGGCGGCATCACAAGGGGGGCGGCATAATCAGTATAATAAAAAAAATGTCAGATTGTGTAAAAATGTCAGAAACTATAGAAAAAATGAAAAGTTACAGACAATATGGCTAATGACCAAATTAAATAAAAATTTAATGAAATTGGAGAAAATCTTAATATCTATAAGTTCCGAATTTCCAGGTGAAATGAAATTCGAGCCAAGAGAAATAAGCGTTTATTTGATTACGAAAAATCTGTGGACGAGCTTTTTTATTTATCTGTATTTTAGACATTGCCGTTAATTCTTTGATTATTCGATTTTCGCTTCTAGAAACTCATAATAAAGATTTTAAATTTTTATATGATATTTTCAAATTTAGGGATATGGATGATAAAACACTATGAATCTTCATTCAATACTTTCAATAGAAAAAGAAAAGGAATACGATATAGAGACAAACAATCTTCTAGAACAGAGGTCGGCAACGCGGCGCCCGCGGGCGCCACTGCGCCCTTCAATAAATTTTAGTGCGCCCTTAACTATTATTAATTTAGACAAGAAATTGAAAACGTATATGTTTTATACGTTTATATTTATATATTTGTTAAGTCAAAAAATAGTTGGCGCCCGCCATGAATTTTTAATTTAGTATTTCACTCTTTACATTAAAAACGTTGCCGACCTCTGTTCTAGAAGAATTGCGTGATATATTCCAAATGATACCTTTAGAGGTTTTGAACTATTTCTGCTAAAATGATCTAATTTCTTTATACCCGAATGTAGTTGTATCACTAAGAATTTTATTAACACAGTCTCGGTAGTCAGTGAAGAAAGAAGTTTTTCAAAATTAAAAATTATTAATAACTATTTACGAAAGTCCATAAGACAAACAATACTAAAAATTTAGCACTTATTTCAATAGAGTTCTCACTAGCTGCTACACCTATCCATCCTCACTCGACTACACCAATTACAAATCTGATTGACGAGTTTGTCAAAATTAAAGTTAGAACGGTACATACTTTATTCAATTTAAAGTACGTTTTGTTTTTAAAATAAAACTTTTCGTTCATTTTGTATAGTTTCATTTAAGTGGGTAGGCGTAATGATATTTGAATGGATTCGTTTTTTCGAATCCTGAGAAAACTAATAAGTATTTTTGAAAAATTTAAACGCAGAATGACAAATTACATTATTACCGAGGGCCGAAAGTTACAGAGTTGAAAAAAAGAGAAAATTTAGTGTGATTTTTAGTTTCAAATATTTCATTAAATAAAAAACTTTTTGTTTTTTTAAGGGATTTTCTACCAAGCCCTCGGTAATAATGTAATCTTTCATTTTGCATTTAAATTTTTCTTCTTCTCGTTGTCCTTATGCCCTATAAGAGCGTCGGACATTAATTTTTCAAATATATTAATTAGTTTTCTCAGGATTTGAAAAAAATGAATGCATTTAATCCTTTGGATTCCCTTAGCCCTTTTAGGCGCAAAAAAGATTTTGCCTCTACCCCCTTGATAAAAATAAAAGTTAAGTTTCAATAATATTTAAGGGGCGGTATTTCGAAGACCTGCATCATATTGAAAAGATGTACCGCACGGCTCTGATTCATTTACTTCATTAGGTACCGTCTTATTAGGGCATGCAAATTGGCCTAATCCTCCCCTGAGCCCTACTGATAAAGTCTCTTAAATATCCAGCTAGCCTAGCTTCATAAAACTTCCATAACTAATTAAACTACCTCTTCAAAGCTCACATCCATTTTTGTTACACTACGAAAAAACTTGTACGACCATTTTTTGCCAAAAATCACCCAAAAAATACAAAAAAAGTTTTGTTTTGCGAAAAATCGCTGTTATGTAATTCCTCAAGTTCTTTGTTTATAACAAACTTATAGACATCCGGATCAACTGTTACCCAAAAAATTCGTGTTCTACGGGTCAAAATACATAAAAAACTTGGGTAAGTCCATTTGAATTAAGGAGACCGTTGTACCCCCCTGGCGACAGGACTATAAACCGGACACTGTCAAAACAAAATTTACAAATGTGAATTGTCAGTAGATAAATCAATCACCGACCATCGTTATATGGCTGTCCTTGTTCAATGCATGGTGTTGTGTATGGACAGGCGGCTCAAATTAATCGCTGCAGTTTCTGTGAGTAGGAAAGAGACGTAATATAAAAAATAATTCGTGAATAATGTCATACTTGTGAAAATGTACAGTGGAAGAACTATACTTGTACATACTTTCAAATTTCCGCATTAATCTATTATAATTCCGATAAATATTGAATATTTAACCACTTCTTGTAATCCTACTTGGTTTATCAAATAAATCAAACCATAACGGCTATTTATAAATATAATGGTATTTCATAAAGACCTAATTAGACTGTTAATAATACCCAGATTTGGTAATTTTGGCAGTTATTTTAGCTCATTCAATAAAACGTTATTAGGCCTGCTTCACCAGATAAAACAAGCATAATTTATGGTAATCTAGTTTGTGGATTTGAATGGTTTTCATATATATTATACGTCGAAACAAGCACATAAAATTTAATGGGATTAAAGTAATTTTAAAGTAGTAATATCAAGTCAGATATTACTACGACAGACGTTTATTCTATTTTTAGTTATGTAATTATAAAAAAATATTTTTTACTCTCATACTTTAATATATCAATTACAATTTCAGTACCTGTATTATAATAACTGGCCTCAAATGTGATACAGATTTTTAACCCTTAGAATCGCCATAGTATATTATGTAACGAGAATTTAATGATGGTTAATTATGATGCGAGTATGACGGATACGCAACGAGCCTCATAGCGGCGAGTTTCATATAGAATACGAGCATCATAATAATAATTCATTACAAGTTTTTTATTTACATGATTTTTTCTATGATCATTCACAACAAAAAATATACCGTAAAACCTCTGAAACCTTTTTAACCGAAACATCGTTTAACCGAACCGGCTGGCAGTTTCAATAATTTCGCCAATAAAAAGTAAATTTGTATCGCAAAACGGAAACAATTCGATATTAATTTGGCAATATCGTCAACATGGCTTTCATACAACTAAAGAACGCAATTAAATATACAACACATGTTTTTTATTAGGTAAATACTGTAGTTATTTAACCCTAGGATGCCTATCATGGGTATTTTCGACCCAGAACATTTTTTCATATCAAGTTTTTTATATGGATATAAAAAAAACCCTTGAAGAAATGAAAATATTGGCACAAGACAGGAAAGAATGGAAGAGGGTGAATAAGTAACGTAACCAACTAAACCCAGATCCGACACCCGAAAGGGTAAAAGGAAGGGGGAAAAGAAAAAAAGAAAGAAACTAAATACTTATCGAAGAATGAATTGATTGTTTGATTGTTTATATACATTGTTACAAACAATAGAAGTGTCTTTAGTCGAAATTGCAAATCTACTTGTGTAATTATACATCCACGCGTCGGGTCCTACTCGAAAAACAACTCTTTTAACCAACCGACCTTCTGACAATCAAAACTTCTTCACTCTCGTTCCTGATCTGCTGCAAGGCGGTGGTGTCTTCGCTGCGGGGTAGCAAGCCCCCCTACCTTCTACATCCCAAGGCCGGATTCAAGGTACTCAATAAACTTAAATTTATTGCTGTGGTGTATTAAACACCGTTACTTTTTCTAACTCTCACATTGTGTCGCGATTTGATCAGTTTAATCGATACTGTGCGCTTGTGTGCAAATAGGGTAGAGAGGCAAAGGGAGGGGAGAAAACTCTTCAATTATTAACCTTCCTAAAAGCCCATGTAGACTAATATGTATGTCTAAAAAAATACTGGGAAACGCGCGTAGAAACTAAAAGTTCTATCTTAATTTAGTATTGGAAATTTTTGATTTGTGTGTATGTAGCAAAAAATAATTTTCAGTGTTTTATTTGTAAAATTAATTTTCATTAAATATCAGATGAGTCCATCAACTATTGACTTCTTGCACAAAACCGTTAATTGCAGAAAAAGAACACGAATGACATACCAGTCTCACAAAATTACATATTGTTTGACTCTGTCCGTGACCGTGACGATTTCTTTGTGTAAATTTAATCCAATTCATCCGTCAAATGCCAACCGTCCAGTAATACACTTGATCGACGGTTCTATTTATCAATTATTTCTGGGACAGTCGTGACTTTGAGATTGAATATTTTAAGTGTATACCGTAATTAAACAGTATTGACCACATAATATTCCTAGCGTGATGTTTCATAGCAGACGACATTGCGTTTGTTTAAAGAATCCAAATTATACACCCTCGTCATAGCTTCAACACACGGTTTACATGATTTCATATGAACAAGAGGACTGGTAGGCTTGACAATTCCTTCATTCTAGGTCGACGAATCCAAAGTTCCAAGATAACTATTTACAGCAATTGCTTGGAGTTCACACTATTGGCGAAAAAAAATACCACACAAAAATGTATGGTTTTTTCAGATAAAAATTTCCTTTTTATTTTTCATTACTGTATCTCTTATCTTTTTCAAGTTACATGGAGAAAAAGGAAGATTTTTAAGAAAATTTAAAAATGCTCTCTTAATTTGATTTTTTTTTTCAAAAACCATTCATTTTAAACCCGTCCAACTTTATGAACATAGAAATAACACTATAGTAAAAGGTATTGTAAAAGGAAAACGATGCATTTACATTTCGGTGGATGGGGGTTAAAATTACTTCTCATTTTTTCTTAAAACACATTAGTTATCAATTTTGTTTGCCGCATATCTCGCTTAGTTTTAATGTAATGGACCTTTAATATAGCTCATTTTAAAGGTATTTTCAAGCACTACAAAAGGTATTGGTAGCATTATACACCTAAAATCGACGGTTTCTCTGTTATTTCAAGTTGAATAGACCAATTTCAGTTTCGTACGGATCTTCGAGAGAACCACACGTATCTATTTACATCGGCCGGTGATATCAAGTGCTTAATAGTCAACAGATTTGTATTAAAACTTGTTAAATTATTTCTATAAAAAACAAACTGAAATAGTGGTAGTGTAGGGACACACAATGAGTGTCAATTCGGGGGGGAAAGACCCCCCCACTCATCCTCCAATCGATTCTACAGAACCGCAAGATATTAATATGCAAGTTACGGATTCAGGTATATTCAATACACAGGGAAATCAAAACGTAAGTACACCAATTTCTTCAAATATCGAGCAAACTAATCCTTTGAAAGACGGAAACACCTCCCAATTACAACCCCAAAGGGAGAAACAGGTATTTAAGTATGAATCAAACGATCAAGGACCTTACCATTTATATGTTGAAAATAATCAAACGAACTTTTCGGGTAGGCTAAATTCATTAAAAGTCGGGGATTTAATTTTATCAAATTTTCCTGAACTTGACAATAAAATTTTAAGTATAGATACAATAGGTCGCAATAGAATTCGAATAAAAATGAAGGACCCAAAAAATGCTAATTATCTTGTCAGTAACAAAAACGCTAAAGTATTTATCGACAACAATTTAGATATTTATGTTCCTAAATTTATTATTGTCAGGCAAGGAGTAATAAGAGATATTGCGACGGAATTTTCTGAAGAGTATCTCAAAAATAAAATTAAATCTTATGATAATCATCTGCCTTTCGAGGTTTTAAATGTTAAGAGAATAAATCGTAAGGTTACAAAAGATGAAATGACAGAATTTGTCCCAACCAAATCGTGTGTTGTCAGTTTCAAAACACAAATATTACCCAAATATGTAATTATCAATAAAGTTATTAAAGAGGTAGAGACATACAAACAAAAAGTATTGCTTTGCTTCAATTGTTTGCGTTACGGGCACCTGGGGGGGCACTGTAAGTCTCATCCCCGCTGTTTCAAATGCAATAAGGATCATAATTCAAAAGAGTGTACGGAAGAAGAAATATCACCAAAATGTTTCAGTTGCATGGGAGATCATTTCACTATTAATTTGAAAGATTGCCCGGAGTTTCACCGACAAAAATTAATCAAAGAAACTATGTCATCAACAAATTTAAATTATCATGATGCTAATAAACAAATCCCTAGAAACACCTACGCTTCTATTACTGCAAATCGTTCAAATAACACTAGCAACATCCCAAATAAAAACATGACCTTTCAAAATATGTCCATCCCACCTCCAACCCGTTTTGAGCTTCTACCCTCATGTTCAACTCGACCTCCTCCAAACTATAACATCTTCGGAGAAAGCCCTTCACACCACACACAAACATACAGTAAAGTTCATCATAAACAATCAACTGGTACGTTTCACAAACCAGTTAAAAGGCTGAGGCCAAATAGCCCAGACCCCATAGAAATAGCACATCGAGATATTGTTTCCCAACCTAGGACTCTAGGGCCAGATTCTAATATTTTAACCAATAACAGTTACGTTAAGAATTTAAACACCTCAGATTTTTCAACTCATCATTCAGGGTTAGGCTCAGAAAATGTCAAAATTATTTTAGAATTAGTGGCAAACATTATCTCAACAATTAGGAGAACCAATAATTATGATATTTCAAAAACGGAACTAGAATATATAATTAGTAAACAATTAAATATAGACTCATCAGAAAACACATTAAATTCGCAGATACAATACAAAAAATAAATATAATTCAATGGAACTGCCGATCAGCAGTTTCAAATAAAGAGAACTTGGAATTCCTTCTTCACGAGTATGATGCTGCTCTTGCAGTGTTATCTGAAACTTGGTTCAAACAAGGAAAGTATTATAACTTTAAAAATTACAATGTTAGTCGTCAGGATCGCCCAGACGGATTTGGAGGGGTAGCAATATTAATTAAAGCAAACATTTTATATAAAGAAATAATAATAAATACTAAAGTCAATTTTTCTCATAAATGCATTGCTCTTAAGCTTTTACCTAATAAAAAAACAATTCATATAGTTTCATTATATATTGAGCCAAGAAAGAAGATAGCGCTGCAAGAGTGGACTGAATTTTTTGATAATGTACCAAAACCTTTTGTAATAGCAGGTGATTTTAATGCCCACCATGTTTCTTGGGGTTGCGATTTTAATGACACATATGGGAATATTTTATCTGATGCAATAAATCAATGTAACCTTGTTTATCTAAACAGCGGATCTCCAACATTAGTTCCTTTAAGTTGTAAAAGCGCAATCGACTTAACTCTATGCTCTCACGATATTGTACAATTTTTTACATGGACCACAATTGAGGACCCACATGGATCAAATCACCTACCCATATTAATTACACTCGATGTGGAAGATGATCATCAAGTAGCTGTATCCTCGGAGCACAACAGATGGCAGTTAAAAAATGCAAACTGGAATCTATATGTAGCTATTCTTGAATCCAGAGATATAGCTCAAAATTATGATGAATTCCTTTCTATGATTAATGAAGCTGCAGAAATCTCCATCCCAAGAAAAGTCTCTAGTCAGACTAAGCACCGTAATCACTGTCCGAAGCCTTGGTGGAACGAAACTTGTAACAACGCTGCTCATCAAAGAAAAATAGCTTTCATCAAATATAAGAGAACTCCAAATCGTGAAAATTTAATAGAATTCAAAAAAATGGACGCTTTTGCCAAACGCACTTTCAAACTCACAAAAAGGCAAAAATGGATTGAGTACTGTGAAAGTTTAAACCATCATACACCAATTTCACAAATTTGGAAAAAGGTAAACTCATATAAAAATCGGAAAGTCCAAAATAGACTACCAATAGACCCAAATGCGAATTGGATAGAAGAATTTCACATCAAAATTTCACCGCCATGGGTACCAACCAACCAAGTTGCATATGATCCCCAAATTTCGTCAGTACCAAGGAACATGACCAATCTAAGCGATAGTTTTTTTATGTGGGAACTGGAACGATGTATGAAACATACCAACAATAGCTCTCCTGGTATAGACAATATTTCATATTCCATGCTTTATAATTTGCCAATGAATCAGAAAAAATATCTTTTAAGTATATATAATGCAATATGGACAGGACAAACAACAATCCCTGAAAGCTGGAAGGAGTATATTATCATCCCAATAAAAAAATATGATAAACCGGATTCCATTCCAACTTCTTATAGACCCATATCATTAGCTTCATGTGTAATGAAAACCTTTGAGAGGCTTATCAAAAATCGTCTTGAGCAATGGTTAGAGAAAGAACATATTCTGCCTGACACACAATATGGTTTCAGAAAATCTAGGTCAGCATTGGAGGCATTAACAGTAATAGTAACAGACACTTTAGCTGGATTTTCTAGTAACTTTATGACTATGGCAGGTTTCAACGATATTACAGGAGCATTTGATAACGTTAACCTAAATGTTCTAACGAACAAACTGATTTCAATTGGATTTCATAAACAATTAGCGAACTTTATAACTTCCCTGTACACCAACAGAAAAATTCATTTAAAAATAAATCAAGAAATCACCAAACCTAGAATCACGAACCTTGGACTCCCCCAAGGCAGCATTTTAAGTCCACTTTTGTTTATATTATATACAATGGATGCCAGTGTTAAACTCAAAAATATACGAACAATACAATTTGTAGATGATATTGTTTTTTATTGTACCAGGAAAAACTTTGAAACATGTGAATATGAACTGAACAAAACCTATGACATCTTTAATGAGTGGCTGAATGAAAATAATTTTACACTCTCTGAACAAAAAACAGAGGTGTGTGTATTTAGCCGAAAACGAAACATTGAGCAGGATCATGTAAAACTGGGACCTTATAATTTCCAAATAAAAAATGTAGTAAAATACTTAGGATTATATCTAGATCGGAAACTGCTATGGAAAGACTGTATACATCAAATAACTAAAAAGTCTGAGAATGCTATTAACATACTGAGAGCTTTCTGTTATACCAAATGGGGAGCTGACCCAAATATTGCCTTGTTGTTTTATAGAACTATGATAAGATCAATCCTGGATTATGGTAGCCATTTGTATGGATCAGCGGCACAAACGCATTTAGATAAAATAGAAAACCAAAAAAACAAAAGCTTGAGAATATGTCTTGGATATCTCAAGTCAACTCCAATAAATATTATGGAAGCAGAAGCCGTAGAACCACCATTACAACTGAGAAGGCAACTAATTAGTAACAAGTTCATCACGAAAGCATTTTCCAAATCCGCAAGTTATATAACACTTATCCATGAACTTTCAGTTTCAGTACTCACTCAGTCGTATTGGCTAAAAAAGAAAACTCCACTTATCTGTGAAAGTTACACCACTCTTTCTCAATACAGGTTGTCACTATACACATCAAAAATCCAACCGATATTTTCAGAACGTCCACATATTCTGTTTTCTAAACAAATCAAGACATTTCAGATCGACAAACACCACTTTCTCGAAACGGTTAATCAACGATGGCCCGACTACAACCAGATTTACACCGATGGATCAAAACAAATTCGTACAGGCGCCACTTTTTACGATCACACCACAAAATATCACGAAGAGATCAGATTACCAGATGAGGCAACGATATATACAGCAGAAATGTTTGCAATAAGTGAAGCTCTAAAGTATATACTTAGGACTGATAGATCGAAAAGTATTATATTTACAGATAGCAAAAGTGTCGTGGAGAGACTAAAGAATATAGGTGCGTCGAAGAACTTAAATCATCTAGAAGTAGAAATATTACAGACCAATTACGAAATACGTAGCTCACAACGAAAGGTGATAATAGTTTGGATAAAAGGACATTCGGGTATTCAAGGAAATGAAATTGCCGATAAGTTTGCAAAGGCTGCGTCAGACTTAGACAGAGAGTGTATTAATCAGCGTATTCCTTATACCGATTTGAATTCCATACTTAAAATTCAGCTCAAAACCAAATGGCAAGAATTGTATAACAGCAAACAAACAGGACTAAATTACAAATCATGTCAAGTCCAGATCCCGAGGCTAAGATGGTTCCACAACCAAAACAACAGAAACTTTATTATTACCATTAACCGAATAAGAGCAAATCATGCAATGTCACCAACTTATAAATTTAAAATTGGTTTAATTGATGATTCTTCATGTTTATGTGGTGAACTGGGAGACTTAACTCATATTATACTCGGGTGTTCATTAAATAGTGCAAGCACTGATAAATTCTATAATGAAATAGTTAATAACAACATTTTTTTACCCATAAATTTAAATTGTATAATTTTCAATACGAATAATAATATATTGTATTTCTTATATAATCACACCAAGAGGTGCAAAATGAAATTGTAAATTACTAACCACATCTTTGTTAGCAATTCTGCAACTAATTATATTTTGTACGTGTGCACCGAAAAAATATAAAAAAAAAATATTAAAAAAAAAAAATTAAAAAAAAAAAAATTTTTAAAAAAATTAAAAAAAAAATAATAATAAAAAAAAAAAAACAAAAAAAAAACAATAGTAAAAAAGAATATAAAGAAAAAAAAAGCAAAATAAATTATACATATAAAAAGATAAGTAAAAATTAAATTATAAAGAAAACAAAAGAAAAATTTGCACACATTAATCTTACCTTACTAATATTTTGAGCATTGTAATCGTGAGGAAGGATGAGTTTTAAATTAAAAAAAAAATAAAAAACAAAAAGAATTGTTATAGTTAAAGAAAAAATTGTCTGGCTAATTGGTCCCTACCAAAGCCATCAAATTAATTAAAAAAAAAAAAAATAGACCAATTTGAGAATGTACCCAAAAACAAACTATTTTCACCTACCATATCTCTTTTTGTATTATAACTAGAAGACTTATGGAGGCAACTGTCTCTTGGTTTTTTTATAACTTACAAAAATGTTGAATACAGTTTTTTTAGTTAGATGCATAGTTTTTAAGGTATTCGCAAAAAACCGTTCGAAAAGGTATTATGTTTTAATGAAAATAACCAATTTTCAACCACGAATAACTCAAAAAGTATTGAGTTTTCAAAAAAAATATAGAACAGTTTTTGCTTAGAATTAGGTTCTCTAGCGAATTCCGTGATAATTTTAACCAAAAAATTTTCCCTTGGGAACTACCCCCAAGATGAAAGCACACATCGGCATAGGGTAGACTTTGAATTAGGAGATAAGTAGAGGCTAGGCCCAAAATTTCATTAAAATGCATGCAGTAGGATAGAATTCGGAGGTAATATCCTATTCTTGCTCCCATTGACTGGCGTATATATATATATATATATATGTATTTAATTGTAACCAATGTAAATTGACATTTTAAGTTTTCAGTGTTACGAGTTATGATTAAAGTTCAGATTAAAAGCATTTTACTTTTTTGCTTATAATTTAGAATTTTTAGTAAATACGCTTGCTTTACAAATGTTTTCTCATCTTACTTATTTTTATAAACATGTTTAAAGAGTTTTCGGCTGAAGTACAATGCCCTTCAGGGGTCAGGGGCCGATTGCGCTGATGGTATCTACCTGCTATGATATAGTCTCGATAAAGGGGGTCCTTTAATCCTTTAAGCTGTGGGCACGATTGCGCCCTCCGCGCACAGTCTCACAGCATTACTATTAGGTACTTTAATCAGCTTTACAGCTTTAATCCAAAACGGGAAAACCTATTATATTACAATAGTACCTAGTCATAAAACAAACTGAACTTTAATATTTATATTACATACTTACTTATTTTATTATATTTATTTTCGTTTTGTGCTTCCTAGTGACCTTTTGGCGATTTGGTGTTATGTGTAGGTAACCTTGAGAGCAGCGAATATTCAGTTACATAAGTTACATATCCACATGGTAGAAGAAATATAGAGAGGTAATCAATTCCGTTAGAAAAACTATTACACAGCACTATTTGTACATCATGGTTTGACATGACATTTTCATGAAACAATAAATTCCTCTACTAGACGCTATATACAGGGTGTTTGGTAAAGAATGGACCATAGATTAACCTTAATTGTAACGGTTCACGTTACGAAATTAGCTCCTTAATTATTTTTATAATTATTTTCTCTTGATCTCTTAATTAATTTCTCTAATTTGCTCGTAATTCCCATTTACAACTATTATTTTCTTTTATATCTTAAAAATATTTATTTTATGACGCCATACTTCAACACACTAAAAACTATCTGTTAGTTTCGTGGGTTGGTAGCGGTGGATATTATTTCGTGTTCTGAGGTCGTCCTTGTGACATACGTACAGAACGGGAGCTTTCACTTGTGGTTGGAGATTCGACTAGTATGGATGGCGTGTGAAGATCAAATTTAGAGGTTAGACCTCGTATTAGTTAAAATGTGTGAGTTTTGAATTATGGATCACCAAACTTATCTAGGAGTGTTTGGGAAGAAAGAAGGAATTAATCCAATGGGGTTTTCAGCATAACATCATCGTATCACACGGTAAATAGCAATATATCTTTTCTTATATTAATAGTTTTTATAACAACAACCTGTTGTCACTCTGTTTCAAGGTGACATAATATATAATCTTTCTGATGTGTGTGATGTGTAAATTTATTCAGTGAATAGTTCTTTTAATTATTCTACTATCTATCAGTAATATCTTTTAGTTATTCCCATATCTATAGATAATATTCATTCAGAGAAAATTCTAATAGTTTTAATTTTTTTGGTTATACTAAAGTCACTTCCAATATCACTTATCAGTCCTATAATAATTATTTTAAAGAAATCATATTTATTCTGTATTTAAATCCTAAATCCACATGTCTGTAATGAGAACTCTCACATAAACTTTGTCAAGGTCAAGTAGTTCAGTAAGTAGAGGTCTCTTTTTGTGTGTTTCTTTTACATTAATATCTATCCAAAAAAACACTTTCCTAGTTTTCTTCTTTCTTTCTTTGATTGGTCGTACATATAAGAAATTGAAGTAAACGGGAATTTTGTTTTTAGCCATCCATGTGAAAACTTAAAAACACCTCGAAACACTGAGAGGTCAATCTCCAACCATAAATCACTGGGAGTATGTCATTGGGAACAAGCATTTGAAGTGTTCCAGCTCCATTTTCATCTGGACACTTGGGCCTACAGGAGGCATGATTTGGCACCATCCTAGTGCTCATTTTCGAGGATGCAGCAGCAACCTCTTTAGGAAATCGTTCGATAAATGGGTTTGTTTGGGAACATTTAGTGATGTGTTTTTAGTAACTATTGGTTTTTTTACATTTCAGACTCTCGGTTTAATGCACTATGTTAATTAATTTTTTTTCCAGATTTAGTTTACCTCTGGTTTTTTTTTATATGACATATTTGTATACTATTGTATTAGGTTCCCAAACTTATTTACGATCTATGGTAAGTTACTTGTATGCACAAGGTAATCAGGCCTAGAAAATTATGTTTTTATATTTTATTATTGGTTTGATATTTATTTTGTAATATTACTTGCTTGTTTCCCAAATATTTTATTATTTATTCGCTTTATTCCATTTGTGCGGTTAATTTAGGTCATCGTTTCGGTATTTATCTTAGCTTCATTTTTATAACTTTTATTAATTAATTTTGCTTAATTCATCATTGTATTTTCTCTCCGTCAGGCTTGTGCCTATTTATTTATATTTTAATAAAAAATCTTGAATGGGTTGCATGTGAGAGTTCATTTTAAATGGAGTACAAGTCGGACTTACTCTCAATCTTTATTATAACTTCCGACGACCGGTTTCGCTCTTTAAAATATGTAGAGCATCTTCAGGTCAAAGGTAACAAGTTACAAAATGCTACAAATAAAAAACCAGTGTTAGAACAGTGTCTGGTTGTAAAAGATGCTAAAGATCCATAAGATCAAGCCAATGTTGAATAACATACATAAAAGTAGCGAAATAGCAGACAACTGCCTATGCATGCAAAAACGGGGGGGTGGTAAAAAACGTCCCCAAACTCACAAACACAGGCAGACGTTATGATGTTTCTGTATGCAGACAACATTTTCATGATGTTTCTGTTAAAGTTATGTTAACGGGATATGGTGGAATAGACGGAGGATGCAGCAAAGGTAAATACATTTATGGGATTTGGGAATTCTTGAGGGTGATGAGATAGTTGGTGTAAAACCAACAAATCTGTGCCTGTTATTATGTTTGTGTAGTTAAAAATAGTGAATGACATATATACAATTTTAATGTGTGTTGATTTTAAAGATTTTATTTCTATGTATTAAAAGATTTTGTTTTTTATTTTATTTATATATATTAAAAGAATTCTATTTATTAGTAAATGTAAGATTGACTGCTAATACAGTATTTTAGCTACAATTTTAGGCTTTCCGATCTACCAACTCTTATACGAACAATAATCAATCTTATACGAACAATAATCTTCTCGTTAAAGATCAAGTACTGACCTTAACTATTTAGTTTACAACTGCACATCTGGTTCTAACATACACATTAAATACTCGCCCCACTTTTTGATCCAAACGTTGTCAATCTTACATTTACTAATAAATAAAATTCTTTTGATATATATATATAAATAAAATAAAAAACAAAATCTTTTAATACATAGAAATAAAATCTTTAAAATCAACACACATTAAAATTGTATATATATCATTCACTATTTTTAACTACACAAACATAATAACAGGCACAGATTTGTTGGTTTTACACCAACTATCTTATCACCCTCAAGAATTCCCAAATCCCATAAATTTATTTACCTTTGCTGCATCCTCCGTCTATTCCACCATATCCCGTTAACATAACTTTAACAGAAACATCATGAAAATGAATACTGAGTTAGTAGCTCCTTGTATCCGAATGTAAGTACGACACGTTATAATTGCATGATTATATATAGCATACGTCTGCCTGTGTTTGTGAGTTTGGGGACGTTTTTTACCACCCCCCCCCCGTTTTTGCATGCATAGGCAGTTGTCTGCTATTTCGCTACTTTTATGTATGTTATTCAACATTGGCTTGATCTTATGGATCTTTAGCATCTTTTACAACCAGACACTGTTCTAACACTGGTTTTTTATTTGTAGCATTTTGTAACTTGTTACCTTTGACCTGAAGATGCTCTACATATTTTAAAGAGCGAAACCGGTCGTCAGAAGTTATAATAAAGATTGAGAGTAAGTCTGACTTTTACTTCATTTTATATTTTAATATTTGTCGGTTTTAATTTAGTTGTACGTAGCGGACGTACTATAACCATTTGGTAGAAATCTCATGTGAGTTGTACCCTATATGTAAGTAAGAGGTACATATATATTCTTGTAATAGGTAACATTATTGTTGTTATCTTAGTTAGATATAACTTTTGTATAACTTTTGTCATGTTAGAGTCATATTATATTCAATTTGGTCTAACTCAGAGATTGTTAAAAATCTGGTAGTTATTTTTAATAAATATTTATTCATTTTGTATATCATTTATTTTTATTATTCCTTTATGTTCATTATTATTGATTTAATATAATTAATATTTGACAGCAGTGTAAGATACCTGAGAGAGTGATCGAAGATCATTTTCTTGGCGCCCATGATTTGTTAGTTTTATTTAATTAGTTCTTCTTTAGCACTTATTCATCTTTATACATTTTCAGTACATTATTCTTATCTTAATATTTAACTTTTTTAGTCATCATTATCTACTATGAGCTACTGTTCTTCGACAGGCATGCAAACGAGCCGTACCCATACTTGAGTGTCAAGTTGTTCTCTTGCATCTCTTGCTAGCCAATTCTATTCAGTTTGCTTCTGTCTTTATTACTTCTACTTATATCCTTTTAATCCCCCTTTCTTCAGTACTACTGCAAAGTAGTATTTTTATTACTTCAGCCTCTCCAGCGAGAAGCTATTTTCTGTTTATTTTCATTTTACTTCCCCTTTCTTCCATTACACTATCTTATCATTATTTATATATATCTAGCTTACAGTTACTTTTCTTTTCCTTACTTCTGTTGTTTATCACTCTCTTTACTTTCACTCCAACAGAAGTTCTTCTCTTTTTTGTTTCAGATTCCTGAGGTTAAAATACGTCGATTTAACCTAACTTGCCCTAGTACGAAAGTTGATAATAACCGAAATACAGGGTGTCAAAATTAAACTTTATTTTATTTATTCTTGAATATTTCCCGACAAGCATGGAATAACAACCCGAAATTTGGTAAACGAGGGTATTTTTGGGACGAGAAATCTAAATTTGCCAACAAAAATGATGTATTACCCAGAGGGCGCCACATACGTCTTTCAGCCACATACGTTCGGTTTTTTTTTATCCCACAGTCTACATACTTTTGAATCAAAATTTTTATTCTTTAAATATTTTTACTTAAAAGAGGTATACTACATCCATTTCACTAATCGCAACTGTTTTCGAGATAAACGCATTTTAAAGTTGCGATACAACATAATTTTTTGCCTAATATCGTTGTAGTTAGACCCGAAAAATAAACAAACCATAATAATTGTGCCAATTCTCAAATTTATGTCATTGCATCCTAAATTCCATTTGAAGAGATTTGCGATACATTTTTGCAAATTTTTATGGTTTTAAGTTATTTTTCGGATGTAACTACAATGATATTATGCAAAAAATTATGCTACCTCGCAGATTTAAAATGCGTTTATCTCGAAAACGGGTGAGTTTAACGAGATGAATCTAGTATATCTTTTTTAAGTAAAAATATTAAGAGAATAAAAGTTTTGATTCAAAAAGTATGCAGAGTGGGTAATAAAAAAATTGAACCTATTAAATGAGTGCTGAAAGTCGTACGTGGCGCCCGCTGGGCAATACGTCATTTTTGGTGGCGAATTTAGATTTCTCGTCCCAAAAACCCTCGCTAACCAAATTTCGTGTTATTATTCCATTGCTGTTACGAAATATTCAAGAATAAAGAGAATAAAGGTTCAACTTTGACACCCTGTATTTTGGTTATTATCAACTTTTGTACTAGGGTAAGTTAGCTTAAATCGACCTATTCTGACCTCAGGAATTTAAGGTTAACCTATGGCCCATTCTTTATCAAACACCCTGTATAAAAAAAATTATTTAATTCTGTTTTTTCTTTAAAAAAATAAAAAAAATAAACAAAACCTGAACCTTTAATTTCACGTTTACTCAGTCAAACTTATGCTTCGCTTCTATTCTTTTAGAGCTTTATATCTTTGAAAGTAAGCTGGGTTTAGGAAAGGTTATGGAACAAATAACCACCTACAAGCACTTAAAATGCTAATTGAAAAATGTGTTATAAGTTACATATAATGTTACACTCACGTTGATTTTCATCGACTTCAAAAAGCTTTTGATACCGTGGAATAACCAGCGGTATTAACAGCATTGGAACAAAGCCGAATAGACTATAAATACACAAATCAAAAATGAATAACCATTTTAGTCTTTTAGTCAGCTTAGTCTTTAATAAATACACAAGTTAGATAAAACATAGAACATACAGGGTGTTTGGTAAAGAATGGGCCATAGCTTAACCTCAGGTACCTGAGGTTAAAATAGGCCGATTTAAGCTAACTTATCTTAGTACAAAGTTTATAATAACCGAGATACAGGGTGTCAAAGTTAAACTTTTTTTTATTTATTATTAAATATTTCCTGACAGGTATGAGATAACAACATGAAATTTGGTATATGGGGGTTTTTTGGGTCGAGAAAACTAAATTCCCTACCAAAAATTATGTATTGCCCAGAGGGCGCCACATACGCCTTTCAGCACTCATTTATTACGTTCTCCTATTAGTTTTACTTAAAAAAGGTATACTTCTTTCATATCCCTAGACTCAACCGTTTTCGAGATAAACGCATTTTAAATCTGCGATACACCATCATTTTTAGCATAATATCATTGTAGTTCCATTCGAAAAATAACTTAAAACCATAATAATTGTGCCAGTTCTCAAATTTATGTCACTGCATCGCAAATTCCATTTGAAGAAATTTGCGATACATTTTTGGATAATTTTATGGTTTTAAGTTATTTTTCGGGTGTAACTACAATGATATGCTAAAAATGATGGTGTATCGCAGATTTAAAATGCGTTTATCTCGAAAACGGTTGAGTTTAGGGAGATGAACGAAGTATACCTTTTTTAAGTAAAACTAATAGGAGAATAAAAATTTTAATGTCCAAATCATACAGAGTGAGGGATAAAAAAAATTTAACGTAATAAATGAGTGCTGAAAGGCGTACGTGCCCCCTCTGGGCAATACATAATTTTTGGTAGGGAATTTAGTTTTCTCGACCCAAAAAACCCCCATATACCAAATTTCATGTTGTTATCTCATATCTGTCAGGAAATATTCAATAATAAATAAAAAAAAAGTTTAACTTTGACACCCTGTATCTCGGTTATTATAAACTTTGTACTAAGGTAAGTTAGCTTAAATCGACCTATTTTAACCTCAGGAACCTGAGGTTAAGCTATGGCCCATTCTTTACCAAACACCCTGTATAATATATACAACAACGTAACAGCATCTGCTAAACTCCATGACGTTACCGATAAAATATTATAGAATTGAGTGAGGACTTAGACAGGGCGAGGCCGTCTCCCTCCAACTATTTACTGCAACTCTGGAATAAATATGCATTTAAAAAACTGGATTGGTCTAAAAAGGGAATAAATATTGATGGTGAATATCTGAGCCACTTGCGCTTTGCAGATGAGATTGTGATTATAGCCGAGAGTTTAAATGAAGCTCACAAAATGATGGAATACCGAAAACAGACAATATAACAAGTAGGCCTGAATATAAACTTTCAAAAAACAAAATACATGACCAATTTAGTTCCAAGTGATGTTATGAGAGTAGGTGGGCACGACGCACATCAGGTCTTTAGCTATATCTATTTAGGGCATGAAATTAGAAGAGGAAAATACAATCAAACTTGTGAAATCCAGCGTCGTATATAGGCTTGGGATGGGCAGCATTTGGCAAGATGCGACATATTCTAAAAGGAACGCTACCGGTTTGCTTGAAGAAAAACATTTACAACCAATGCATACTGTCAGTAATAACATATGGTTTCGAAACCACAACTTTGACTAAACATTCTGCTAATAAATTGAGAAAAACCCAAAGAAAAATGGAAAGGATGGAAATAGGATGGTGAGAGAAAGGACCAAAGTAACAGATGTAATAGAAAAAATTGCACAAGCCAAATGGAGATGATGTACAGCTGGTTCCAAAAAAAAACTGATACGACTCTTAAAGCGTATTTTGTAGAAAATTGAGCAGTGTATTTTGAAGGATAAATACTTATTATTTACATACTGTCACTACCAAATCTTAAAATTCGTCAGATAACTTATTCTGTTCAACCTCAAAAAATTGATCCACATGCTAAGAAAGAACTAAAAGCAAGAACTGTAACGAAATTAGAAGATGGTTGGTCACTATCTGCCGTAGCGAACCATTTTAACGTAAGCAGAACAACAGTGTTTAATATTAATAAAAGATGGAGAGAACAAGAAACTCTCGAAAGAAAGCAAGGTATATCTACCGCTCATGAAGATCGTACGCTTTTGGAGATATTAGAAGAGAATCCTTTTAAAGATGCAAAAACTGTATTACTAATACTACTTTCTTTCGAGAGTTTCTTGTTCTCCCCATTTTTTATTAATAGAAAAACTGTGGTTCTACTTACGTTAAAATGTTTTGCTGCCTCTGATAGTAAGTGCCCAGTTATCTTTTAATTTGGTTTTGATTTTGATTTGGTTTTATCTTTAATATATTGTTGAGTTAAGTCGTTTGTTTTATTCTTTAATAATAAAAATAATAACAACCCTATTTTATTTAAAAACCTACATTTATATACTCTTTATAAAATGCAGGAATTCAAAATAATATCAAAATTTAGACCTTAATAATTATTACAATTTATGAAGTAACATTATGTAATCAGTTGTCTGTCGTTGGTTTGTTTATTTTATTATTTGTCTGTCATCTATATAAATAAAAATTCATGTTTGTATGTATGTATGTATGTACAGTAGGAAAAATGAAAGAATACCCATGAACGAACATATAAAACACGCTGTATTTTCCTGTCACCGTGTCACACAAAAAATTCGCCAGCGCAAGTACATGTAATAATTATTGTTACATGTACTTGCACTGGACGATTTTCTTTGTGACACGGTGACAGGAAAATACAGCGTGTTTTATATGTTCGTTCATGGGTATTCTTTCATTTTTCCGACTGTATGTATGTATGTATGTTCCTCATAGACTCGCAAACTATGCATTTGATCGTATGATGACCTTAATCGAAGTTGTTGTACATGAACCCGGGATGGTTTCTGAGTTGGTACGACCAATCTAAGTAAAAAGGGGGCTTGCCCCCCATAATTACTTTTTATTTTTTTTGGACAAACTGTTCTTTGTTACTTTTATATGATGTAGAATCAAAAGATACATACAATCCTAAATTTTCACTTTTCTATCACCAACCGTTATTTTTTAATAGCCATCTAAATATTACCTCTTCTATCTACAGTATGTCCCTGTAAGTTGTATCCATATGGAAAACTTTTTTATTATTAATTTTACGAAAAAAAGTTATTCTTTATAAAAAGCTCTGCATGGTCCAAAACCTAAGATTTAACCATGAAATATCAAATTTTTTGAATATTATACGAGGTATGTCAAAAAGTTTGAATTTCACTCAAGAGTAAAGTAGCTTTATTTTTCACAATATTGAAAATTGCTATGATGAAAAGTTGTTTGGAATTAAAAACTGTATTCTAGTATGCAATTACATCCTTCTAATTGAAAAATTTTTTTTTTTGAAAAATTATGGATAACTAACATTATTTTCAGTTATTTTAATTCAGATAACTCTTTTATTATTAATTTTACGAAAAAAAGTGATTGATTCTTTATAAAAAATTCTGCATGGTCTAAAATCTAAAATACAACCATCTTTTGTCAAATTTTATCAATTTTATACGAGGTATGTCAAAAAATATGAATTTCGCTCAAGAGTAAAATACGTTTATTATATTTAGAATTAAAAACTATGTTTCAGTATGTAATTACATCCTTCTAATTGAAATATTCTGAACTATAAAGGTACTTTACTTTTGATCTAAATTTATCTTTTTTGACATACCTCGTATAAAATTGATAAAATTTCATATAAGATGGTTGTATTTTAAGTTTTAGACCATCCAGAACTTTTTATTAAGAATCACTTTTTTTCGTAAAATTAGTAATAAAAGAGTTATCAGAATTAAAATAACTGAAAAAATAATGATAGTTATCCATAATTTCTCCAAAAAAAATTTTTCAATTAGAAGGATGTTATTGCATATTAGAATATAGTTTTTAATTCCAAACAACTTTTCATAATAGCAATTTCCAATATTATGAAAAATAAAGCTACTTTACTCTTGAGTGAAATTCAAACTTTTTGACATACCTCGTATAATATTAAAAAAATTTGATATTTGATGGTTAAATCTTAGCTTTTGGACCATGCAGAGCTTTTTATAAAGAATAACTTTTTTTTGTAAAATTAATAATAAAAAAGTTTTCCATATGGATACAACTTACAGGGACATACTGTATATACATAAAAATGAATGTTTGTATGTATGTATGTATGTATGTATGTATGTTCCTTATAGACTCGCAAACTATGCATTTGATCGTATGATGATCTTAATCGAAGTTGTTGTACATGAATACGGGATGGTTTTTGAGTTGGTACGACCAATCTAAGTAAAAAGGGGGCTTGCCCCCCCCCCATAATTATTTTTTATTTTTTTCTACAAACTGTTCTTTGTTAATTTTATATGATGTAGAATCAAAAGATACATACAATCCTAAATTTTCACTTTTCTATCACCAACCGTTATTTTTTAATAGCCATCTAAATATTACCTCTTCTATCTATATAAATAAAAATTAATGTTTGTATGTATGTATGTATGTATGTATGTTCCTTAGACTCGCAAACTATGCATTTGATCGTATGATGACCTTAATCGAAGTTGTTGTACATGAACCCGGGATGGTTTCTGAGTTGGTACGACCAATCTAAGTAAAAAGGGGGCTTGCCCCCCATAATTATTTTTTATTTTTTTGGACAAACTGTTCTTTGTTAATTTTATATGATGTAGAATCAAAAGATACATACAATCCAAAATTTTCACTTTTCTATCACCAACCGTTATTTTTTAATAGTCATCTAAATATTACCTCTTCGATATAAATAAAAATGAATGTTTGTATGTATGTATGTATGTATGTATGTATGTATGTATGTTCCTTATAGACTCGCAAACTATGCATTTGATCGTATAATGACCTTAATCGAAGTTGTTGTACATGAACCTGGGATGGTTTCTGAGTTGGTACGAATCTAAGTAAAAAGGGGGCTTGCCCCCCCATAATTATTTTTTATTTTTTTGGCCATACTGTTCTTTGTTAATTTTATATGATGTAGAATCAATAGATACATACAATCCTAAATTTTCACTTTTCTATCACCAACCGTTATTTTTTAATAGCCATCTAAATTACCTCTTCTATCTATATAAATAAAAATGAATGTTTGTATGTATGTATGTATGTATGTATGTATGTATGTATGTATGTATGTATGTTCCTTATAGACTCGCAAACTATGCATTTGATCGTATGATGATCTTAATTAAAGTCATGAAACTAGATGCCAACTCCGCGAGTATCGAGAATCGGCGAAATTAATGAATTCAATGGAGGGTATGATATTGTAAAATTTGTGAGAAGTGAAAGACTGTTATGGCTGGTATATGTCTAGAGACAAGAAGATACAAAAACAATAACGAAAATATTACAATAGATGTCGACATGAAAACGAAATAAATGAAGGCCTAGAACCATAAGGTTGTTTGACGTTGAAGACGACCTGAAAACTATGAATGTACGACAATGGACAAGGACATAACTATACAGGCAGAGACCAATAAAGTTTATGGCGCCAAAGGAACAAGAATAATTAAAAAATACATACACCACTGAATGTTTGCCCTTTTATGACTTACTCTTATTTGTTAATAGCCAGATTAGCAACTTAATAATTTCTAACCGAGTTCGATAACTGACCAGTAATAATTATCAGTTGAAAGACCAGTCATCCCACCAGGCGTCTAACGGTGTCACTTCTTACTCAGTAAACAGCAATATAGTTTGGCGATTAATTGGTAGTTTACTTGCTCAATGTAACTCTCAAGTAAATTTATTATTAATTTGCTGGGCCACAATCACCAAGGAGAAATACAAAGGGTCTTTGTCCCGCATATTCCGATGATTCCAACAGATTTGCCATTTGATTTCAGATATCTACAATGTGCCGTGCCCTTGGCTTTTACCATGACGATAAACAAAGCGCAATTTTTTGGAACTAAAAAGCATGTGAACTTTAGTAAATTTTATATATTTCTAAGGTGGTACGAAGTTCGCCGGGTCAGCTAGTTATAAATATAATATAGTAACAGACCAATTAAATACACTGCCCAAAATGATCAAATCTTACTAAGAGTCGTATCAGTTTTTTTAGGAACCAGCTGTACATGTAGTACGTTTAAATGATAATAGGTGGACCAAAAGGCTCATAGAATGGAGACCTAGAGAAGATAAAAGATACCGAGGTAGACCAACAAAAAGATGGATGGATGACTTGAGAAAAACAGTGGGAAATTGGATACAGAAAGTACAAGATAGAGAACAATGGAGCAATATGGAGGAGACCTATATCCAGCGGTGGATGCAAGAGGTTGAGGAATGTTGATGATGAGGATGATGAAAATGATCATGATGATCTTTGTAAGTCATGAATGTAAGCTCATTTAACTGATTTTAGATGCTGTTTTTCTTCTCCAAATTGTGATCGATAACCCTCATACAAGTATCCTTGTGAACTACATATTGTATCAAAATTGACGGTCACCTTTTTTCCGATATATATAATATATAAATAAATCCAATTATCCTTAATTAATAGTCATAGGTACGTTAAATAACGAAGTTTAACAGCTCTATGTGAATCTACCGACTCACTTAGTGCGACTCAAATCCTAATATAATCTCCTTAAGGTAAATATCAAATTCAAATATGAAATGCCTGGAGTTGCTAACCCGTATATTAATGTGGTGTGAAACCGAACCTGGAATAAGGTTAAGCATCTTCACTTGTCTCTTGTGTCTGTTAATGTATTTGAAAACGATGAGTGTTAAGGGCGTCCTATAGTCGTCACTCGGTACAAATGAAACGTCAATGGCAGGTTTAATTGAATCCATAATTCGATTGAGATTGTCGATCATCGATTCGGGCTAGGGCAGTCATCGCTAGGTTAAAAACCATCGGCGGAACTTCAATAATTCAAGAAAATGCTAGTAATAATTTAATGATGACAGATAAATATTATGAATAGAAAAATTAAAAAGACACAGAGAAAAAGAAGAATAACCATAAATTATATCAATTGGATATTTCTACATGTATATTAAAATAGAGGAATAAATTATAAGACTAAGTTTTCAATCTAATAGCACATAAAATAACATTAAAAATATTACTTTACATCCCACCAGATTGAAAACAATGGGAACCTTCTCTGGTTACACCTCCGAGGCTTCTAAAATTTGCAAGCCATAACGGATGCTGAGACTAAAGAAGATGAGGGAATTTTACAATTTATAAGTCACGTCCCATCTGCTCAGCGTGGTAATTCCAACGAGAATGGTTCCGTTCGGACTCCAATCAGAGTAAACACGTAAATCAAAAAGGAATAACCGTTTTCAATTTTATTGCAACACGAAACTACAGCCGCATTATGTTCTAGTTCAATCAGAAAGTGCAGCAAGCACCTCTACCGGTTTCGAAACTTATTAGTCTCTCATCAGGAGGCACATATGTTATGGCTTGCAAATTTTAGAAGCCTTGGAGGTGTAACCAGAGAAGGTTCCCATTATTTTCAATCTGGTGGGATGTAGAGTAATATTTTAAATGATATTTTATGTGCTATTAGATTGAAAACTTAGTCTTTTGCTTGCAGTTGCCGCTAGGGCGTCCCTGCCATTTCGTTCGTGGCAATCCGTAACTGCACGCCGGGGTTCGTCCTGGTTGGCCTCCTGATGAGAGACTAATAAGTTTTGAAACCGGCAGAGGGGCTTGCTGCCTTAATGTCTCGGCAACTAATGGCAATTGGCATGGTGCAGTTGATTTTGCAATCAGATAGCTGTGTGTTTGTTGAGTAGTCGTGTTACTTTGAAAAATCGACTTAATTGTTTTTACAAAAAGACGCTAATTATATCCGAACGTCTGCGGTACTCCGGTGAGTAGCCATTATTATTCCTCTTCATAAGGGTGGTGAAAAATCCAATGCTTGCAACTATAGACCTATTGACTTACTACCGGTACTCTCCAAAATTATTGAGATAACAACTTTCTTGTTGATAACAACATTTTATCACAAAATCAGTTCGGCTTTTTATCTAATAAATGTACCACTGATGCCATGTTTTCTGTACTACATAAGGTTTACCAAGCACTAAACAATAATCATTATACTGCCACTGTTTTCTGTGACTATGCCACAAAGCTTTTGATTGTGTAAATCACGGTATTTTAATAAAAAAACTCAATTTCTACGGAATTCGAGGTATTTCTTTACATTGGTTCCGATCTTACTTGGATAATAGGAAACAACTGGTTAGAGCAAATGATACTGACTCAAGTCTCAAAAATATTATATGTGGTGTACCACACGGTTCAGTAATGGGTCCTCTACTTTTCCTTATCTTTATAAACGAAATCACTAATTTAAAAATCGATGATAAAATTTTTCTTTTTGCTGATGATACCAGTATCACTTGGAGCAACTCAACTATTGCAACTCTTCATACAACTATAACTTCGGATCTACTGACGATAAAGACCTGGTCTGACTCTAATTTACTCTCTTTTAATGTGGATAAGACAGTAGCATTATCCTATAAAGGAGCTCTTCAACCTTTGCCTCTTAATAACAACCAGATTAGTACCGTTGATTCTGTACAATTTCTTGGTATTTTTTAGACAGCAACCTCAAATGGTCCCTTCATATCGATTCGTTAAGTAAGAAACTCGCCTCAACTTGCTATGCAATAAGATCTGTTTCAAGGGAAATCAATTTAGCATCTTCTAAAATAACATATTTTTCCTTGTTCGAGTCTCATCTTCGATATGGGCTTCCCTTTTGGGGTTCTAGTACAGCTGCTCAATCTGATGTTATTTTTAAATGGCAAAAAAGAGCAATAAGATATCTGTTTGGCCTCAGAAGAACTACACATTGCAGAAGTTACTTCAGAGATTACGGAATTTTAACACTTATATATTTTAGAGACGGTTTGTTTAATTCATAAACACTTTCATGTCTTTCCAGCAAGGCCTAATCATCTCTCCTCCACCAGAAATTCAACCTTTGATATTTATTTACCGATCCCGTCCACTGAGTTGGTAAAGAAATAAATTTTATATTCGGCAAATAACTATACAACCATCTCCCATTACAACTTAAATCTGCAACATCTTTCCCAAAGTTCCGTAAAATGACAAAAGCCTATCTATCTAAAAGACCATGTTATTCAATAGAAGAATTCCTTAATGAATAACTTAGAAAATTGGGTTTCATATGCAGCAGCTTAAACTTATTAGTTCCTAATGTTGTATTTTATTTGTTGTATGCTCAATTTGCAATTTATATAAATTTTGCAATATGTATATTGTTTTTGTTTTTGCTTTACTTTAATACTCTTATATATGATATAAGATATCGTCAATACTGATATTGACGATTTATCTAATTTTAGTAAATTGTATATGTTATTTGTTACTATTTTTTTGACTGTATGTAAGCTTTGTCCATAAAATTGTAAAATTTTCTAAAAAGTGCGGAAAGTCATACTTTTCCGCATGCGATTGAAGTCGAGTGCGGAAAAGAGACTTTCCGCAAGAGTTAGGAACAATATTTTTTCTACGAGCGTTTAAAAAATGACCAAAACTTAATCAATTAATTGAATTAATATGAAAATACATACACAAATTAATTCTTTGACAAAGTTGTCAAAACCAAACTTTCAATATAATTGGTTAGCATGACGACGATTCAAAACCACTGTTATTGTCTACTGATTTGACTTTCGAATATTATGTCAAAATAATGGCTCTATTCTATTGAATAAAAAGAAGTATTTGCTTTTACTTACAAGTATTTAAGTATTTACTTTAATACATACAATAATTTAACATCTCGAAAACAAAAATAATGACTTTGGCACCAATTTGACAACAATAATCACAAATAGAACTCGTAGATGTAAATACCTAGGACATGAAATTATGTCCTCCCAGTGTTGACATACGGAGCAGAAACACTTAACTTAACAAAAGCCTTGGCTACTAGACTGAGAGTCACACAGACAAGAAGGGAGTGATCCAAATCCAAGTTAGGAATAACTCTGTGAGACAAAATAAAAAACCAAGAGATAAAGAACCAAGATAACTAACGTCATCGAAAGGATCGCTAAACTAAAATGGAGATGGGCAGGACACATATGCAGAATGGTATATGGTCCATGGACAAAGAGGCTATTGGAATGGATACCTAGGGAAGACAAGATAAGCGTCGGTCGACCACCTACAGGATGGACTGACGATTTAAAAAGGCTAAATAAAAACTGGATGAGAGTGGTACATGATAGACGGGATTGGAAACACGAGGAAGATACCTATGTTCAGCAGCGAATGTTTGAGGCTGGATGATGATCATGATGTTGATGAAGTGTCCAGTATAAGACAAAATAAATTTAAGCATTGCTTTGAAACATATTGCCTGTACAAATGGAAAATCATATAATTTGTATCCGTTACTCCGTTAACATTGAATACGTTTTGGCTCAATATATTCAACTCCGCCAATGACATAAAATGGAGGTTTTATATATAAGCTATACGGATATAGGTGTATCTTCGGATAAGTTTATAATTGGAGTGCTAATTGGGAGAATTTAGCACTGAAATTGTGTCAGAGGCAGCGTGCTTGTTAAAATTCGATCAAGTAGAGAAAATGGTTTGTTCTTTTTTTTATCGAGTTTTTATGATGCGACAGAACGTGTTCAGATCAGGAGTTTATTGCGTGCCCAGTCATTAGAACTGGATTAATTGGATTGACTCTCCTATTAATTGCGAGACTAATCAATTAGATTTATTACCACATCATCGCAAAAATCAACAGTAATAAATAATGTTTTCATCGTCTCAACGATTTCTTACTAGAATTTGTACATTATGAACACAGGTTAGAGATGCATCAAGTCAAACTAGTTTGATTTTATTCAACAAACTTGACTTGACTTGATTTCAATATCTTTAGGTTTGACTATCAAACTTCTTCAAACAGTTTGAAGTTTGAATATCATATTGCGCAACGTGTTTATTTCCAATTCTAATTGAGAGCGTACCGACTTTTGTTTTGACTTATTTGGATAGGTCTGAATCTGCTACTCCGCAAATTAGTTTGTAGTTCATTAATTATTAAGAAGATTTCTTAATGCTTGGATGCCATTGGCATCCAAGCATATTATATGCTTGGCTTGTTTATTACGTTCGTTTTGAAGTGTGTGCTTTGTGAAATAATATCTGAACCTGAATATTTTTCGGCTCAGAATAAGTACCAGATCAAATTGAGTCTGATTTTGAAGGTATTCCCAATGCAAAAATTAAGAGAAAAAAAATCTGCAACCTTGTATTATGTAAAAATAAAGAACAGCGTTATAAAATGACAAATAGTGAACTAATTCTTTAAGACGACATTGCAGAGTCGCAAAAAATTCATTAACCCTACTCTATCAAAAATATAATATTTTGTTGTTCCTTCATAAATTTTTGTTAAAGGGGCCGTTCAAGTATTACGAAACGCAATTTTTGAACATCTTACAACCTCTTTATCCCATCTGTATCTGTTCATCTTTTGTTGTGAAGAAAGGTCCAGCTATTTATTGCAAACACGTGTTACTGTGCTTGATCTGCTTAATACAAATTTTAAGATATTTTCACTTTAATACTATTGTCCTATTGTAACATGAGCGGAGCGGGAGGGGGCAATATAATACAATCCAGGGGTTCTATGTAAAATATAAACGAAAGTTGAAAAGTTGGGAGATTGTGATTCCGTAGTTTTTTTTATTTAAGTTAAAAAACAATGTTACGTAACGCGCTGTTCGAGCCCCCCTCCCCCTGTATAACGCTCCGTAACGATTTACATGACCCCCCTACCCCCAACTTACGTTATGTAATACTTGAAAGCTTCCAAAGTAGATTAAATTACACTTGGTATGATAAAAAAAACTATCCAACGAATTCTTTGTTTTAATCTAGTAACACTCAAATATAAAAAAGTTATATCGATAAATACTTGCCAGCAAGCAATTCAAAGCACACAAGAATAATTTTCCAAAAATTTACCCTATTTTGATTATAATCGCTTCCTGTATCAAGCAAGATACTTTTATGTGGCACTCATTGTATTATTAATTTTCTTATCTTAATTGGCAACTAAAATGTCAATCTCGACAAAAAAGTATATCTACTAAATAAATTATTTTTCAAACTCTTTCAAACTAGTTTGACAAACAGTTTGAATTTTCAAATCTGCACGATTGACCAGTTTGACTTGACTTGAATTATTTGTCAGAAGGATTGACTTGACTTTGACTGGAAATTAAGTCAAACTCAAGTCAAGTTCAAACATTCAAGTCAAACTTGTACAACTCTAACACTAGTGACAAACAACAGTATATTTACTTAATAGTTACATAGAGCAAACGACTTAAAACTTTTTTCTTTCTCCCCTTCCTTTTGCCCTATCAGAGTGTCGGATTTGGGCAAACTATTTTAATTTCCATTCACCCATCTCTTCCATTCTCTTCTATTTCCTGCCATTATTTTCAATTCCTCGATTGATTTTTGTTTAACTTTTCTCGCCTCTGTCTATTTTTCTTTATACGATGTTCTTTTGCATCGTGGACTTTTCTTGTAATTCTGTTGGGTTGCATCCTCATCAAATGCCCATACCAGTTCATTTGTTTCTTTGCTATTTTATTCATTATTGGTTCTTGGTAGGCCATTCTCCTAATAATAGTTTCGTTGCTATATCTATCCCATGTTGTCTTTCCAACAATCCTTCTTAGGTGTCTCATCTCCATCTTATGTTTTTATGCATTTATCCTAATCTTATGTTTTGCCAGAATCGTCAAGTTTTCACTTGCATAGAGCACAGTCGGTATCACTATTATGTAATACATATATTTATCTTGCCTCTCTTGTAAGTTCTCTTTTTCACAGTATTGTGGCTAATGCATAGTATAACTTGTTTGATTTCTTTGATCGATTTATTTCCCAGTCTATTTTTCCATCGTTAGTAATTATTATACTTCCCAGGACGTATTCGTAAGTTGTAAGTATTTCCAGTTCTGAGTTTTTACATTTGATCTTTATTTCATTATCTTCTTTAACTTATTTGTCGCTGATTTTCATTACCTATCTTACTGTTTTCCTCTTTTATTTCCATTTTTAGTTCTTCTATTTGTTCTACCCATATACACACACCCAAACTTATATGGAATCATCTGATATTTCTTATTATTTCGGGCGGATTTTAAAAAACGAACAAACGAAGTCAAACAATATTTATTTTAAAGCAATTTAATAACAAATACATAACAATTAAATAAAACAATAAATATTTAACAAACAAATTGAATCTAGTTGTTTTACAGTCAGTAGCATCAAAAATTTCAATGTAAAACGAATAATGTTTAAATTGTTTTTATATTTTTTTTTTCTTTTTCTTGGTAGTCAGTGTTATCACCTCTAGTCCTTATGCAAGCTTCAGTTTGCGTGGGCACGCTCCTAATCAAATTATTAACATTTTGTTGTGGTAGGTTGCTCCATCCTTCCAGAGCAGCTTGTACTAGCCGTGCGGTGTTTTGTGGATTATTCCGGCGAGCTCTAAATTTTCTTTTAGGCATATCCCACAAATACTCTATAGGGTTAAGCTCGGGTGAGCAAGCAGGCTACTCCAAACAAGGGATACCTTATGCTTCAATGATGTCTCTAATCAATCTAATGGTATGTGGAGGTTCATTATCATGCGAGAAAATTCAGTTTTCTCCCGTTGCACCTTTCCAGAGCCTAACTACAGGTTATCAACATACCTGTGAGCACTTAAAGTTGATTGGATGAAAACTAAAGGAGTTTTTTTACGGATCACAATTCCTCTCCAGAACATTACACTTCCTCTTGTATATTTGTGAACAGAACTGACAGTTTTCGTTCTTGCTTGTCTTCCTCGACCTCTAAGTACACGATTTTCTTGGGTCATCTAATTTTACACAAATCCTGACTTTTTCTGAAAATAGAACATTTTGTCAAGTCCTAATGTTCCAGTTTTGGTGATGAAGACACCAATTAAGGCGATCAATCTTGCGCTGCCTGGATAACTCGGGAACCCATATCTGTCTCCTGCTGTATACTTCTTGGCACGAACTCTTCGTCTTATCGTTTCAACTGAAAGAGTTACACCTGTAGCTTCCAAAAGCTGCCTTTGGAGCTACAGGTGAGAAATGGTTAAGTGTCTTCCTGCTGATTGGACAATTAAACGATCGTGGCGAGCCGTTATTACTTTTTGGTGACTTTCCCTTGCTTTATTTTTGAGCTTTCTTAGTCCTGTTACCTAGCATATGTTTTGGACAAAACGCCCTGTGTTACGCCTAGCTCTACAGCTATGTCCCTCTGAGAACATTACTTGGTCCACAAGACCAATAATCTTTCCCCGTTGTAAGTTCTATATCCCCACATGACGCATATTTTCGTTTTTGGACGCAAAAGTTAGTTTATTTATTTTCGTTCAATTTGCAACTCAAGCAAATAACCTATACCGTACCGAGCTTTACTATTTGATTGTCTTATAGATTTGTTTATTTTCAATAAAAACCTTTTTCTTCGCAACAATAACAAGTTTTTTTCAAAATAAATAAATATTACTTAGAAACATGGTGATTCCATATAAGCTTGGGTGTGTGTATACATTAGATAGTTTGAATCAAATCCATCAGGTTGCAGCAGACTTTGGTTGCCAATACTTAAAGAAGAAGTGAACAACAAAAACATACCAACAATAGATGACGACAAAAAAATGTGAAGCACATATATCTATCATCGACTACACATATGTAACACACAATACATTAAAACATAATATACAACTTTTTAGCCCAAAAACTCATATTACGAACACTCCCATCACCCATCTATAGAATCACCTAATCCATATAATTATTGGACAACTATACTAAATTTACAATCAAGATGCAGTAGAAATAAACAAACCAAGATACGTTAAATGCTACTAGGAGCACTCCCGAATCATAATTTACAATGTATATACATTGTAAATCCCAATTCATGATTTCCAAAGTTTATACATTGTAAATTATAATTCGGGAGTGCTCCTAGTAGCATTTAACGTGTCTTGGTTTGTTTATTTCTACTGCATCTTGATTGTAATTTTAGTATAGATAGAATAATCAGAATTTGATGCGTCATGATTGTCATGAATATATCATGATGTATCAAAAACAAACAGCCTTATTATCTTTCCAGCCAAAACTGTACATGCATACGTCAATATTTGTTGACTTGACTTATAACATAACCTTAATAACAACAATTGGCGGTTATAAACCTGAGACATGTTAAGGATAGGCCGGGCTAGTCATATGCCACTCAATGCATCGAAGTGTAACGCCGACATAGGATTGAGTGGTCTAGCCATCTTTGTCTGTCACATGCGCGGAATCGCTTGGTTAAAAGAGATAGATAGACCACCGATCGACTGTTTCCATGTTGTTTCCGCGTTACGTTTTTTTGGTGAGTATGCCGTGTCTACGCTTAATATGTCAATGTTATAAACACCTTCTCAACAAAATTGCTTAATATTTGATAACGATTTCCGAAGTAGAAATACACAAAAACACGTCAATATATTTTTTACGTAAAATATGTAATTGTCATTACAACCGATAGGTATGTGGCTTATCCCATATATTATAAACATAACAATTAAATAGCATTTAGTGGTAAAATAAATTTCAATTCAACTTTCAATGTTCGTACTTTTCAATAGCCACAAAACGCCAAATTTCATTAAAAAAATGAATATCGTATCCCGTATTTGAACTATCGATTTGCCGGCTTAGTCCGTTCGCCTTGTGATGTCATCAAATCTCATACCAAAAGTGAAATATAGTTTTGCTCGTCATTTTCAAATCGACTTTAGCTCGCCGAGCCGACCAGGCCGGAGGCCAGAAGGCCGTTCTATTCTTTCGTCTTTTATTCTTTTCGGTATCGGCTTCGTTAGATTTTTATCTATTGGGCTGTTAGCTATCGGTTCTTTATACCGTGCACGATATCGTAAGGATCATGAAGAGAGAAGTAGCAGTCAATAGAGATAAAAGGGGAGAATTGGTTTTTTATATGGATCATTAGTCAGAGGCGTGCTCGGACCTAATAGTTTTTTTTTTCAATTTTCATTATGACTTTTATTGAATAATCGACATTGATTGGTTGGGTTACAGAACGTTACTCTGTAAGGTAAATTAGAAGAGTATTGTTGTACGATTCCAAGTCTACATCGGTATAATTACTTTCCCATTGTTCCAAATGAACATTTTTTAAACTTAATATAAATTTAATTTATCTTTATAATTGAAGAGTGGAAATTAGAAAGGGCGAAAGTGCCAAAAATATGTTTTTGAGATAATCTAAGAAACCATATAAAGATCCAAAAACATTACTGACAGAAACTTTATTTGGTACATACAGTATGGTGCAAATGAAAGAAAAAAAAATTCGTTTTTTCGTAAACCGGTGACTTTAAGAGGAAACAGTAGAGATCAACAGGTAGCGAAAACGCGTTCCAAGATTGCGGCGATAATTTTGAATATTTTTTCGAGATATTCGGCACACGTATTCGTAATATAATAAAGAATGGCGGTACAGAGCCCAATTTGAAAAATATATTAATATGTGGAAATTATTCTGTAATTAAATACAATATTAAAAAAACGAGCCTGTACCGCCATTAAGAAGAACAAAAAAATATACTTTCTTCAAATAAACTTTTTTATCCGATGCCTAGATTTTGTGCCATTTTGGAACTACTAATAAAATAAAAAAATTTAGTAGTTCCAAGATGACACAAAATCTAGGCATCTTATAAAAAAGTTTATTTGAAGAAAGTGTATTTTTTTGTTCTTCTTAATGGCGGTACAGGCTCGTTTTTTTAATATTGTATTTAATTACAGAGTAATTTCCACATAATAATATATTTTTCAAATTGGGCTCTGTACCGCCATTCTTTATTATATTACGAATACGTGTGCCAAATATCTCGAAAAAATATTCAAAATTACAGCCGCAATCTTGGAACGCGTTTTTGCTACCTGTTGATCGCTACTGTATCACCATTCGATTTTTACTTTTATATTATATTTTCACATAATATATCATACTAGTGACGGTGGATTAATTGATGATTTTTCAAATGAAAATAGGGGTCGTGTTCTAGCTCACTTGAAAGGTTATTCAATTCTCTTTTCAGTAATATAAACATTTACATATTTGTTTATACAGAATGTCAAAAAAAAATTTTGAATTAAATTAATTGACAAAAAAAAAGAAGAATGTAATTATTTAATTCAAAATACATTTAACTGTTGCCAGAAATCAGGGAAAAATGTTTACTTGACAAATAAACATTGATTTTCGCTTAAATTCAATGTTCGAGCCAGCTCCCGCCGACACCCTGCCTTTTGGAAGTTTGAACAGTTAATTTAAGCGAAAAGCAATGTTTATTTATGAAATAATCATTTTCCCTGATTTCTGGCAACAGTTAAATGTATTTTGAATTAAATAAATTACATTCTTCTTTTTTTTTGTCAATTAATTTAATTTAAAAAATTATTTTGGCATAGTTTAAACAATTATGTTAATGTTTATATTACTGAATAGAAAACTGAATAACCTTTCAAATGAGCTAGTACACGACCTCTATTCTCATTTAAAAAAATCATCGATTACGTCATCACGTCCAGATGGATGACGTTACTAGTATGATATATATATTTTCGGGACATATATATATATATATATATATATATATATATATATATATATATATATATATATATAGTGACTGTACACCCCGATATGGGGCTAAGTCGCGTAAGCTTTCTAGATCCTATTTCTTAGGAGGATCAGTCCCTTTTGCTTATGTTATCTTCTTAACGATTTCTCTCCATTTTTTCCTATCTCTAGTTTTTCCCCGCCATTCTCTGACTCCTGCGTTTTTTAAGTCTTCTTCAACTTCTTGCAACCACTTTGATCTTGGTCTTCCTCTTTTCTTTCTTCCTCCTGGATTCCATTCTATCATAGCATATGTCACTGCTTCATCTCCTGCCCGCCAGATGTGACCTAACCATCTAACTCTGCATTGCTTTATTTTGGTCACGATATCTTCTTTTAGTACTTTCTTAATCTCTGCATTTGTTCGGCTTCGATATTCATTTTGCTCTGTTCTGATTGGTCCCAGTATGGTTCTCATGATCTTTCTCTCCACTATTCTTAAGTTTTCTTCATCTTTTTTAGTCATCGTCATTGTTTCTGCTGCGTATAATAATATTGGTCTAATTATGGTGTTATACATTCTCATCTTGGTTTTAATAGACAGTATTTTGCTTTTAAGTAGTGTTTTATTTGCAAAATAAGCTTTATTCGCTGCCAATATTTTTTCTTTTATTTCTGGTATTCTTTCACCCGTTTTGCTTATTGTCACTCCTAGGTATTTGAAATGTTCTACATCTTCAAACTCTGAATTTCCTATTTTGGTTTTTCCTTTTATTGCTGGTTTCCCTAGTCTTAATATTTTCGTCTTTTCTTCATTTAATGTGAGTCCCATTGTCTCCCCTTTCTCTTTTATTTCTTCTAGCATTTCTTTCATTATGTTTCTATTTTTTGCAATAATAACAATGTCGTCTGCATATGCGATTATTTGTCCACCTCTTGTTCTTAGGTTTCCTTTGTTTATATTTCGTAGTACATATTCTAAAGCTAGATTAAACAGTGTCGTGGATAAGGCATCCCCTTGTTTCACTCCTTTATTTATAATGAATTCATCTGTCTCGCCTCTTTGCGTCTTTATGCTAATTTTGGTAGTTCTCATTGTCATATTTATTAATTTTCTGAGTTTATGTGGGATTTTTAATTTTTCCAGGGCAATCATTAGTTGTTTTCTCTTAATAGAATCAAATGCCTGTTTGAAATCGATGAATAGCATTTCTAATTGCAGTTTGTATTCATTTGCTTTTTCCATTATTTGTTTTATTGTGTGTATAGCATCTATTGTTGATCTTCCTTCTGTGAATCCACATTGGTACTGTCCCACTCTCTTCTTCGTGATCTTTGACAATCTTTTTCTTATTATCGAAGTCAATATTTTATATGTTGTGCTTAGTAGTGTTATTCCTCTATAATTTTCACAAATTTGTTGGTCTCCCTTTTTATGTATTGTTATTACCTGCCCTATCTCCCAGTCCTCTGGCATCTTCTCTTCCTTCCATATATTTTTCAATAGTGATAGTATTTTTTCCTTCAGTTCCTTTCCTCCATATTTTATAAGTTCCATGTTAATTTCGTCTTTTCCTGGAGCTTTTCCATTTTTGCTCTTCTGTATTACTTCCTCGAGTTCATCTATTGTTGGCTCTTTTGAGACTGCAATGTGTATTTCGTCTGCTTCTTCGTCCACCGTTTCCTCTTCTTCGTGCATTTCTTCTCCAGTGTATTCCTCCGTCAAGAGTTCTCTGTAGTGATCTGCCCATACCTGCCTATATTCATTGTCTTCTACAATGACTATTCCCTCTTTATTTTTTATTCCGTTTGTTTTACCTTTGTATTTTTTGGTTTGTTCTTTAATATTTTTATAGAAATGTTTCGTGTTTCTATTTGTTCTTTCCTGTTCTATTTCTTGCATCTTTTCATCTGCCCATCTTCTTTTATTTTGTCTTATAATTTTCTTAGCGTCCTTCCTTAATTTTTCATAACTTTCTCTGTCTTCCTCTTTATCCGTTCTCAGCCATTTAATTCTTGCTTGCACCTTTTGTGCTGTTAGTTCTTTACATTCGTTGTTATACCATTCGTTTTTTGTTTTCTTCTGGTGTTTGCCTACCTGCTTTTTTGCAGCTTCTTCTATTGACTTTTTGATCATGTCCCATTCTGATTTGATGTCCTCTGCTTTATATTTCTCTCTTATTTGCACTGTTACTTCTTCTTCATATTTTTTTCTAATATCTGCATTCTGCAATTTATTGACATTCCATTTTTTCTGTTGATTTTTCTGTTTAGTTTGGATTTTAACTTTTTGTCTTATGGTGGCTGCGACCATATAGTGGTCTGAATCCGCACACGCACCTCTGAAAGTTCTCACGTCCTTCATTGAAGATTGTTTTCTTTTGTTTATTAGTATGTGATCAATTTGGCTATACGTTTTCTGATCAGGTGACCTCCATGTTACTTTATGCATTTTAGGGTGTTCAAATTTTGTTGAGCTTATTATCATGTTTGTTCTTGTTGCTAGGTTACATTGTCTTAGACCATTATCATTAGTGTTTTTGTGTACGGTGTGTTTTCCTGCAATTTGCTGTAAAAAATCTTCTTTTCCAATCTGGGCATTGAGGTCTCCTAGTATAATTATAACATCTTCTTTGGGTATTTTTTCCATCTCTTCTTCTATCTTATCATAAAAATTGTCTTTATCGTCTGTGTTGCTTGTTTCTGTAGGTGCGTATAGGTTTAATAGTGATATATTGAATGGTTTATTATTTATTCTTACATACGCAATTCTTTCACATATCGGTTTAAAGTTTATGACTTTTTCTCTTAGCTGTCCTAGAATCATGAATCCCACTCCTTTTTGTCCTTGCTTCTTTCCTCCTGAGTATAATAGTGTAAAGTCTTGTTTATCAATCTGTCCTTGTCCCTCCCACCGTATCTCTTGCAGTGCTGCAATATCTATTTTATACTTTGCTAGTTCTTTGCTTATTTCTAGCATTTTTCCTGGTGCCAACATCGTTCTTATATTCCATGTGCTTATTTTCAGTTCTTTATGTTTTTTATTTTTTTGTTTTTGTCTTGTATTTTTGTTTCCTTGTCTGCTCTTATTTATTTCTTTTTTGTGATACATCAATTTATCTGCACTCATTTCCTTTTTATTTGCCTCGTCCGTCGCCAAATAAGTATTGTCTTATATTCTCTCATCAGTTGCTAGTTTTTTAAAACGTTTTGAAAAACCTCATCCAACTGATTCTTGTTCTTATTCCATTTCCTCTCCCGTCCATCTATTATCAATTTGTTGTGCTTAATTTGGACGCGTTTTCCTTTCCTTATTTCATCATTTGCTATTTTGACTATTTCTTTTTGTATTTGTAATTCCTCTTTCGTTAAATCATTGTTTATATATATTCTTTCTTCTTTTACTTCTTTAAGTTTTCTTTTATTTTCCATTACTTTTATTTTTTCCTCTTTGTTTGGCAATCTGACTAAACATGTTTTGTTTCCTAATTTCACAGCTTCTTCTATCTTTATATTAATATCTAGTTCTTTTTTCATAAAGTTCTCCATTGTTTCTTTTAGTAATCTTCTATCTCCCGTATCTATTGTCATTCCCTGTACTATAACATTATTTTCTTTTCTTGCTCTATCGAGTCTTTCAAGGCGCACTTTTACATCTTCCAGTTCCTTTTTCATATGTTCATTTTCTCTTCGCACTTCACCATTCTCTTGTCTTAATTCTTCTAATTCAATTCGGAGTTCCCTCATTTCTTCTCTGTATTGCCTTTACTCCTCTTTAATTTCTTTTACGTGAATTTTCAGATCATGTGTCTCTTTCGTTAAGTTTGCCATCATATTTAATATTTGGTCTAGTTTGTCTTCCTCTGTGTTCCTTTTATCTGGGGTTCTTGATACTTTTTTGCTTTTCGAAAAAGACTGCTCTTCATTTTCTCTATATCTTTTCCGATTATCGTCGGATGTGTAATCGTCGGGGTTCATTTTCTTACCGAAATTGCTCGCGATAAAATCACCCTCCCCACCTATCGCGCCGGAGGAAGATGATTTTCTCAAGCAATATGTTTCTCTTTCGAATGTGTTACCCCTAAATTGAATTAAATTAAATTAAATTAAATTATTTTACGTTATTTTGGAGCAGTTCGATTCAACAGTTCCCACCTTTAACTTTCAAAATTCCAGTTTCTGGAGCTTGTAATCAACGTTCTAATGATCTACTTTTTTGGCTTGATGTTGAATTAAATTGTATTTGTTGTTCTAAGTTTATGTATTGTATTTAATATTATTGTACTTACAGTCTGTTTCAAAAGTTTATTTCTATAACTTCACTTAACACTAATCGTCTTTGACACACTGTAACTAAAATCACTTTAGAAACTATTTCTTATTCGCCAAAAAATTGAATTTTTAGAGAGCCTGATTTTTCACGTGTTGATCTGCCCACACTAGAGATGGAGTTCGGGACATGGAAAATAAAAATTGACCTGTTTCGGGATTTTTCCTTAAAGTTACCGGCTTACGAAATATCGAATTTATTCCTTCAATTTGCACCATACTATATATTTAACATAAAATGGTAAGTTTATCATAAGAAAACTTACTTTAAAAGCAACCCTCTATAAATAAAAAAAAATATTTTAAAGTAGCAAATTTGGAAAGGTCTTTTTATTTTCTGACATCCTACTCTCTGGTGTCAGTTTGACTATATCAGCTAGTCTAAGTTCAGCTAAAGTTTTCCCGTTCGTCAAGACGTTAACCTTTACCGGTTCTTGAAGACCGGAAAATGAAGTTTTTGTCTTAACAAGTGCAGTATTCGTTACTTTGATCAATAGATCTAGCTTTGCTGATATTTAGCTTTCTAATAATAATTTACTCACCTACTGCTCGTTTTAGGTCCCAAAATCCATAACTTGTCATATCAAACAATATTAAAAGGTGGAGGATATTTAGCGGACTTAACTACTGCATTGAGGTCTGAAAGCACATAAGCTTTAGCTTATTACGTTGCGTTTTTCGCTCAATGCAAAGTCTCTGTCACAGGACATAAAGCTGTGACCGCTTACAAGAAAATTTTGCTCAATAGGGTCAAAAACGCCGTTAGTTACCAAAACCCTCCATACAAATAGTAAAGTCCTATTTTTATTCTGCCCCTATACCACCACACACACCATATTAACAAATGCTTCTTGAGAGTCAGACCGCGATTAACAAGCTGAAGAAAACATGAGGCAATTTCGTCGGCTCCATGAGAAGCTAATCCCTCATACCACGTATACATATATGCCTCATTCGTATCAACAACAGGAACTCCTAAATTATAGCAAGATAACTATGAGAGGTAGAATATGTCGCTATGGGTCAATGGTGGAAAAAACATGACCTGCTGGAGATCCATAGATCAACAACAGTTTGAGCTTCCGGGATCTTGAGTCGATGGTATCTTGCTTTAGCCACGCTCTAGCTCTTGAATAAAGAACTACATCCCTTGGAATCAAGACTTTAACTTGCCGACCAGGTCGGAGGCTAAAAGGCCGTTCTATTCTTTCGTCTTTTATTCTTTTCGGTATCGGCTTCATTAGATTTTTATCTATTGGGCTGTTAGCTATCGGTTCTTTATACCGTGCACGATATCGTAAGGATCATGAAGAGAGAAGTAGCAGTCAATAGAGATAAAAGGGGAGAATTGGTTTTTTATATGGATCATTAGTCAGAGGCGTGCTCGGACCTAATAGTTTTTTTTTCAATTTTCATTATGACTTTTATTGAATAATCGACATTGATTGGTTGGGTTACAGAACGTTACTCTGTAAGGTAAATTAGAAGAGTATTGTTGTACGATTCCAAGTCTACATCGGTATAATTACTTTCCCATTGTTCCAAATGAACATTTTTTAAACTTAATATAAATTTAATGTATCTTTATAATTGAAGAGTGGAAATTAGAAAGGGCGAAAGTGCCAAAAATATATTTTTGAGATAATCTAAAAATAGTATAAAGATCCAAAAACATTACTGACAGAAACTTTAATTGGTACATAGAGTATGGTGCAAACGAATGAAATAAATTCGTTGTTTCGTAAACCGGTGACTTTAAGAAAAAATCCCGAAACAGGTCGATTTTTACTTTTATATTATGATATTTTCACATATGTACCATACTAGTAAAGTCATCCACCTGGGCGTGATGACGTAATTGATGATTTTTTTAAATGAAAATAGGGGTCGTGTTCTAGCTCATTTGAAAGGTTATTCAATTCTCTTTTCAGTAATATAAACATTTAGATCTGGATCCCGCGTATGAAAAAAAAGTTGATTAATAGCAAACTGAAAATTAGTTAATAGGTTAAGGGTGTCTAGTCGGACAAACTTTGATATATGGGAACACTGGAACAGGGGAAGTTTTAATTGTGGAACAGGTTAAAAATTTGGAACGGTCAGACCATGAAAACGGCACTGGTTTTTTTCCGACAGAACAGACTTAAACTCTCCGAACAGAGATTAAACTCTCATGCAAAAATCAGACTGCTATTTATCACCGAATGGGCGTTTTAATGGGTGGAACATGTAGAATATGTCAAATAACAGGAATTATGACAGGTGATAAATAGCAGTCTGATTTTTGCATGAGAGTTTAATCTCTGTTCGGAGAGTTTAAGTCTGTTCTGTCGGACAAAATAAATGTGCCGTTTTCGTAGTCTGATCGTTCCAAATTTTTAACCTGTTCCACAATTAAAACTGCCCCAGTTCCAGTGTTCCCATATATCAAAGATTATCCGACTAGACACCCTTAAGCTATTAACAAAATTTCAGCTTGCTATTAATCAACGTTTTTTTTTCATATGCGGGATCCAGACCTAATTTACATAATTATTTATACAGAATGTCAAAAAAAAATTGAATTAAATTAATTGACAAAAAAAAGAAAAATGTAATTAATTTAATTCAAAATGCATTTAACTGTTGCCAGAAATCAGGAAAAAATATGGAAATATCAGGAAAATATGATTTAAACAATGTTTTTTTTCTAAGTTTTATTTGTTCAAAACATACAATTTAAAATAAAAAACGCATGTTTAAAACAAAAAAAAAATGTTAAAAATAAAAAAACATGTGTACATGTTTTATTTTTTTAAAACATAAAATTTAAAAACAAAATAAAATATGTTTAAAACAAAAAAAAAAACGTTTAAAACAAAAAACATGTGTTTTGTATAGAATTAAAAAAACATATTTTTTCAACCCTGGGTCATAGTGACCCCACCTTTCGGAAACGCTACCCATCTTTTTAGTTTCCGTAAGCACCGCGATATGTATCTATCTCTGCATTTTTTGTAGTTCTGACATGATTTCTGGTGTTTTTCGGGAGATACCTTGCACATTCCATGTACAAAAATTAATTAACCGTTTTCTTTGCAGTTTTCGTCTACACAGCAGAACTAACTAACTTTAAATAGCTAATTCATTTTTTTTAGTAAATAGAAGAGTGTGTACTTTAGTATTTCGTGCGCTTAACTTACCCGCATAATCGCTACTTTAATCGTATGTGAACTTACCTAGAACATAAAAAGGGTTTGTTAGTTTTTTAGATAACACACCAATGATAATAACAAGCAACGAGAAATCTAAGAACCAGGGAACTAAAAATTTCTTACTCTGGAAAACAAAATTCTGGTCACACATGAATCCGATCCTTCTATAATGTACAAGGCATACGAACGATAAATGGATAGACATGGGGAATCTATAATATGCATTCCACAACACGTCAATTTATCTAGGTAAAAATCCCAACGAATTTTGATTCCTAGTACTCAAATTACGAGTAGAACTAAGCTAATGAACGACAATTTAAAATTTACTTTCATTTCAGAGACTACCACCATCTATCCTAACCTAACCTTTTATTGAAAGACTTTTTTGATTGCATTTTGATTTTAAATTCTACTAATTACCAGAGAACGACAGTTCTCGCCAGTAGCGCACACACACACCCCCCTACACGCGACACTATATATACACGAAATTTTTAATTTTCTTAATCTGACTGAATTGAAAATTGGGCCAACTCCCATCTTAAAGTTCAGGAAAAGGCTCACCCATTCATATGTCAACCATACATTTTGGTCTAAGGGTGTGGATTTTACGGCCCTTCCTATTTAGGGTCTGCTTTTCGTTCTCGTCCCCAAAACTCCCAAAAAACTCGAAAATTTAAGTCCGACCTTTCCGGGTTCTAATAGTACTGATCATTACCTTTCCAACGCATGTCTAATTTTGAAAATCGGTTATACCATTCAAAAGTTACCGAGCTCAGAAATATGACTCAATTTCTATTTAAAAAAGGGAAAATGTTTGTGGATATGTATGTATGTATGTATGTATGTGTGTGGAAAAGTTAAACCGATCTGAATTTTTTTTTCTGTGTTTGAAGAGGAGGTCAGGATCGATTCAGAACCGGTGTAGTTTGTGACTTTTGACCACCCACAAGCCAGCTATAGGACTTGGTAGGTACAAAACGGCATATTTTTTGAGGGTATATATCTTCGGTTCAAGAAGAGACAGGAAAACCGCAAATACACACCAAATCAATAGTGTTGAGTTAAGCTTTCAAATGGTGTGTAAGCCGTCAGGATCACACACACACACGGCTCAGTATAGCCGAAAAACTGAAAAACTAAACTTTGTAAAGTTTGGTTTTTCGACAATTAGGTACTCAAAATTTCAATCTACGAATTGAGCAATAACTGAGTGTTTGTAGGAGGACTCTAGACGAATCTAACGGTGTATACCTCATATCCGGGAAAATTCGAATTTTTAAGTTATAGGCTTCATACGTATAATCAAATCTATTATCTATGGGAAAAAACGGTTTTTCAAGCTCAATAATTCCTGTAATAGCTTCAGTTATCATACTTGACCTTATATGCATCAGATACTACTTGCCAGTAAGTTTCAAACTCATGTTTAGTGATCAAAATCGGTTAAGCCGTTTATAGTCTAAGAGCTGGGAGCGGATTTTGTGCGTGATAAGTAATATGGAAAAAATATACGTGGATATGTTGAATTAGTTGTGTACAAAACTTTCACCAACGGCCGGAAACCAGAGTTGGGGCCGAGGGTAGTTATAAGGGGTCAAAGTCGCGGTTTTTATTATTTTTTTATGACGCTCATGATCGAGATAGTGCACCAAAATTTGGGAATAAGTAGGTCATGACGTACCTAAGTAAAATCTCTAGGGGCGCAACGCTGCGTGGCCAACAAATGGGTGGGGGTAGGGGTGAATATAAAAAATATAAGGGGCTTTTTGCGACGTTCGTGATTGAGATAGTGCACCAAAATTTGGGTATAAGTAGAACATGACATAAGTAAGTATAATCCCCAGAGCCGGAAACCAGAGTGGGGGAGGAAGGTAGTTATAAGGGGTCAAAGTCCCGTTTTTTATTATTTTTTTTGTGACGCTCATGATCGAGATAGTGCACCAAAATTTGGAAATAAGTAGGTCATGATGTAACTAAGTAATATCTCCAGGAGTGGAACGCTGCGTGGCCGACAAAGGGGTTGGGCAGGGGTGAATATAAAAAAATGTAAGGGGGTTTTTGCGACGTTCGTGATTGAGATAGTGCACCAAAATTTGGGAATAAGTAGACCATGACATAACTAAGTAATATCCACAGATGCGGAAACCAGAGTGGCGGATGAGGGTAGTTATAAGGAGTAAAATTCGCGGTTTTATCATTTTTTTTGTGACGCTCATGATGAAGATAGTGCACCAAAATTTGGGAGTAAGTAGGTCATGACGTAACTAAGTAAAATCTCCAGGGGCGGAACGCTGCTTGGGGTACAAAGGGGTGGTAGGCAGGGGTGAGTATAAAAATATATGGGGGTTTTTTTGCCGTTCGTGATTAAGATAGTGCGCCAAAATTTGGGAATAAGTAGATCATGACATAACTAAGTAAAATCTCCATGGGCGGAACGTTGCGTGGGGGACAAATTTTGTGCCAGGTAACAAAAAAAAAATAATACACACTGTTACTTTTACCCCTTAAAACTACCCTCATCTCCAACTCTGGTTTCCGGCTCTGGGGATTTTACTTAGCTAAGTCATGGTCTACTTATTCCCAACTACTTATTGGTGCACTATCTCAATGTAGAATGTCACAAAAAACCCCTTATATTTTTTATATTCACACCTACCCCCACCCCTTTATCGGACATGCAGCGTTCCTCCCCTGGAGATTATACTTAGTTACCTCATGACCTACTTATTCCCAAATTTTGGTGCACTATCTCGATCATGAGCGTCACAAAAAAAATAATAAAAACGGCGACTTTGACCCCTTATAACTATCCTCGTCCCCCACCTCGGGTTTCCGGCTCTCAGGATTTTACTTGGTTATGTCATGGTCTACTTATTCCCAAATTTTGGTGCACTCTCTCAATCACGAACGTCGCAAAAAACCCCTTATATTTTTTGTATTCACCCCTGCCCCACCCCTTTGTCGGCCACGCAGCGTGCCACCCCTGGAGATTTTACTTAGTTACGTCATGGTCTACTTATTCCCAAATTTTGGTGCACTATCTCAATGTAGAATGTCGCAAAAAACCCCTTATATTTTTTATATTCACACCTACCCCCACCCCTTTATCGGGCACGCAGCGTTCCACCCCTGGAGATTATACTTAGTTACCTCATGACCTACTTATTCCCAAATTTTGGTGCACTATATCGATCATGAGCGTCACATAAAAAGAAATAATAAAAACGGCGACTTTGACCCCTTATAACTACCCTCGTCCCCACTCTGGTTTCCGGCTCTGGGGATTTTACTTAGTAATGTCATGGTCTACTTATTCCCACATTTTGGTCCACTATCTCAATCACGAACGTCGCAAAAAAATCTTTATATTTTTTATATTCACCCCTACCCCCACCCCTTTGTCGGCCCGTAGCGTTCCACCCCTAGAGATTTTACTTAGTTACGTCATGACCTACTTATTCCCAAATTTTGGTGCACTATCTCGATCATGAGCGTCACAAAAAAAAATAATAAAAACCGCGACTTTGACCCCTTATAACTACCCTCGGGCCCCACTCTGGTTTCCGGCCGTTGGTGAAAGTCATGTACACAACTAATTCAACATATCCCCGTATAGTTTTTCCATATTACTTATCACGCACAAAATCCGCTTCTATCTCTCCGACTATTAGAAGTTATTAAGCTACAAAAGTATAATCCAATTAACGATTATTCCCGAAATGGTTTATGTAGTTGTAGTGGTTACGACGCTAAATTTGATCTGGCAACGGGCAATCTGAGTTTATTTGCCGACCATCCCAATATTTTTTTTCAATACATTTCGAATAGAAAATAATCTAGTGTGCATTCGATGGACACTAGATCATTTGGGAGGTAATGCGACAAAGGCGACCATTTATAAAGCTTAACGTGTAATCGAGAAACATTGCATTCAACTTCATACATTTAATTTATAAATAACTTTGAAAAACTCCTGATACAAGAATAAAAAACCGCTAAATGCCGTAAAAATGAGTGGCGCATACAATATTCCAGCTACAAAAGATACAGTAATTAATATACTACAATAATAAAGTATATTTTGTTAACCATTTATTTACCTCGCCGTTTAAAATACCCAGAATTTCATATATTGTGATGGAAATTACTGTAAAATATTATCCTTCCTCTGCTTAAATGATGACTATTATTATTTTTGACGTCGCTGCTCGCAATGGTGAAAAAATCGATGGTGATACAATTTTGACTTTGATTCCTACCAATTACACTGGAAAACATATGTTTTGTCCCATGTACCTATTATTTTCACTATTTCTTGTGTATTTTTACAACATAGACATGTGTCCTATTGGAAAAGAATAAAAAACCGCTAAACGCCGTAAAAATGAGTGGCGCATACAATATTCCAGCTACAAAAGAGCTGATATGAATATTACGTGGCGCGAAAATGTATTTTCATTTTGATGCAAAACAAAATTCTAGTTTTATTTTAAAAGATTTTTCCATAATATTTGCTAAATTTTAAGTAAACGCGCCACAAAAGAGTAACTTTGATACAGTTTGAATTTTGAAACTCTTTCGTGGCGCGTTTACTTCAAATTTAGCAAATATTATGGAAAAATCTTTTAAAATAAAACTAGAATTTTGTTTTGCATCAAATTAAAATCCATTTTCACGCCACGTAATATTCATATGAGATCTTTTGTAGCTGGAATATTTTATGCGCCACTCATTTTTACGGCGTTTAGCGGTTTTTTATTCTTTTTTAATAGGACATATGTCTATCTTTTTTAATAGGGCATATGTCTATATTGTAAAAATACACAAGAAATAGTGAAAATAATACATGGGACAAAACATATGTTTTCCAGTGTAATTGGTAGGAACCAAAGTCAAAATTGTATCACCATCGATTTTTTCACCATTGCGAGCAGCGACGTCAAAAATAAATATAGTCATCATTTAAGCAGAGGAAGGATAATATTTTACAGTAATTTCCATCACAATATATGAAATTCTGGGTATTTTAAACGGCGAGGTAAATAAATGGTTAACAAAATATACTTTATTATTGTAGTATATTAATTTAAAACGTGATATGTACTTATACACACGTCAGTGCTCTTAAAGAATTCCTACTGTATTATTTGTGGCCGCTTCTTCCGCTCTTCCAGTCCGATTTATAGAAACGCATATGATTTAGCAGTTGGCACTTAGTTATTTTCTTGTTAAATATATTACACATTAATTTCGCACGACCTAAACATGACAATTTTGTAAATAAAGACCATTGCGCCCGGATTTACATTTGTACTGGTATTACTTTGGCATTGTTTGAGATGCAACACATTTTAATTATATTTATTATTTACCAGATTTATTACTTCAAAATAAAATAAACTGTTTAAATGTACTTAAAATGGGACAATTATCTGAATTATCTAAACTATATGATCTTTACACATGCATGATATTATTCACGAATTACTTCTTATACTAGGTACGTCTCTTTTTGAAGTTATACTTCTTTAGGCGCGATTGGGAAAATTATTGAGAGTTAATTTTTATAAAAATAACAGTATGAAGTAAGCGCCCAGGACACAGTGAAGTTAGTTGCTAAATCAGTACAAATTGAAGTTACGTATGTATCAGTGCAAATAAAGTGTGAAATAGTTATTTTTCTACAACCACTATTCAAAATGTACTTTTCTGCACAGTTTTATGTTAACAAAGTTGATATTTTCTCACAGTATAAAATATATGACATTAGTGTGCAGAAAAGTGAAGTTTTTTGTGCTGGAATAGTATATTGTGCAACAAGTGCAGAACGGTACTAATTTCTCACGAGTTTGAAAAGTTGCGGTGCGAGCGCAAGCGAGTGCCGCAATTTAAACTAGTGAGAAATTACCTTTCTGCACGTGATACACACTATACTTTTTCTACAACCACAGTTTTTGCTAAAAATAAAAATCACAATTTCCAAACGAAGATTTATTATGATAATAAATTATAAACTTTAAACTGTATTTTTCTACAACCACTATTCAAAGTGCACTTTTCTGCACGGTTTTATGTTAGCAAACTTGATATTTTCTCACAGTATAAGATATTTGACATTAGTGTGCAGAAAAGTGACGTTTCTGTGCCGCAAAGTGACGTTTCTGTGCCGCAAAGTTCTTTTCTGCACAGTTGACTACCTCATTCTGAGTAACGTTATATTCTGTTTACATCCGTGGACTACCGCATTCTGAGTAACGTTATATTCTGTTTACATCCGTGGTTAAACTTTAGACAAATATATAACCTATAAGACAATTATTATATTTAACTATAGCATAGAAACTAAATTATGGATGTTACAACTGTTTTATTTTACAATTTTATTCTTATTAAACATTTTATAATTATCAAATAACCAATAAGGATTTAGCAACCTGTGCAAGAGACGTCGAATGAAGTAGGTTTTGTGTAAATCCATGACTGCATAAATATAATGTCAATAATGTGTAATAATTGTTTAAATTATATAGGTATAAGGAATTTAAATTGATTAGTAGGTATTAATTAAATACAGTTTAAAATTTATCACATAGGTACCTATTATAATTAATCGTCGTTTGGAAATTGTGATTTTTATTTTTAGGAAAAACTGTGCTTGTAGAAAAAGTATAGTGTGAAACACGTGCAGAAAGGTAATTTCTCACTCGTTTGAATTGCGGCACTCGCTTGCGCTCGTACCGCAACTCTTCAAACTCGTGAGAAATTAGTACCTTTCTGCACTTGTTGCACAATATACTATTAATTAATACTAAACAATGTAAATTCATTATACCTAAACAAATTACACAGAAATCAGTTAAAATATTAATGCACTGCCTTAATTTTTTTGAATTTAATAGTTATTTATGATATAAGTGTTAGAAGTACAATTTTAAGGCACGCATGTGAAAGTTTGCAGAATGAGCGAAGCGAATTCTGCAATTCACATGAGTGCCTTAAAAATGTAATTTTTAACACGTATATCATACAATATGTTTTCTACAAACGTCTTATATATCAACAATTATAATTTATTCATTCTCAATTACAGGACAATATCTACAAAAACTTTTACTTGAACTTGACTGATATTCCATTTTTATATTTTTCTTGACATTACATCAAAACTGCCTATACTGTCAATACGTAAATCATAACAACTATAGATAAACATCTTACTTTTATTGTTGTATATTCTAACAAATTTTAATAGTTTTTTTCTACAAACGTGTTAAAAATGCAATAATACAGTTTAAATTCAATTTTAAAAAACCTTTTAAACCACCTTTTTCAAATTGCGCAAGTTGTACTATTAATATTAATGTTAATAAATGAAATATAAATATTTTGACGTTTCACAATTTGACAATTCACTTTTAACTGCAGTGCCTTAAAATTTTTAAAGCACTAGTGCTTTAAAGTAGCAATTTTAACGCTCCTATGGAGTGCTAAAATTGCATTTTTAACACGGTTGTAGAAGAACTATTTTAAATAATTATTACAAAATAATGTCACATTTGACGTTATATTTATGCAGTCACGGAGTTACACCAAACCTACTTCATTCGACGTATCTTGTTGAGGTTGTTAAATCCTTATTGGTTAATTGATAATTATAAAATGTTTATTAAGAATAAAATTGTAAAATAAAACAGTTGTAACGTCCATAATTTAATTTCTATTCTATAGTTAAATATAATAATTGTACTTTAATAAACTTTAACCACGGATGTAAACAGAATATGACGTTACTCAGAATGAGGTAGTCAACTGTGCAGAAAAGAACTTTCCGGCACAGAAACGTCACTTTTCTGCACACTAATGTCAAATATCTTATACTGTGAGAAAATATCAAGTTTGCTAACATAAAACTGTGCAGAAAAGTGCATTTTGAATAGTGGTTGTAAAAAAGTTCTTTTCTGCACAGTAGACTACCTCATTCTGAGTAACGTTAATATATTCTGTTTACATCTGTGGTTAAAGTGTAGACAAATATACAACCTGTAAGACAATAATTATTATACTTAATTATCGACTAGAAATTAAATTATGGATGTTACAACTGTTTTATTTTAGAATTTTGTTCTTAATAAATATTTTATAATTATCAATTAACCAATAAGGATTTGGCAAACTCCGCAAGATACGTCGAATGAAGTAGGTTTGGTGTAAATCCGTGACTGCATAAATATAACGTCAAATATGACATTATTTTGTAATAATTATTTAAAATAGTTTAAATTCAAACAAATTAAGGTAGTACATTAATTTTTTTAACTGATTTCTGTGTAATTTGTTTAGGTATAAGGAATTTAAATTGATTGGTATTAAGAGGATGGGTACGTATTTTCGGCTGCAATGCTATTCAAATGGGGATTTATTATTTTCGAATACTGAGAAAACTAATATATATTTTTGAAAAATTTAAACGCAGAATGAAAGGTTACGTTATTAGCGAAGGCTGAAAGTCCCTGAGCACTTCTATAATGTTCATTTTAATAAGTTACAGGGGTGAAAAACTAAGAGAAAATTTAGTGTGATTTTTAATTTCAAATATATCATTCAAAATAGACTTTTTATTTATTCTAAAGGACTTTCGGTCCTTGGTAATAATTTAGTCTTTCATTCTGCGTTTAAATTTTTTAAAAATATTTATTGGTTTTTTCAGGATTTGAAAAAAATGAACACAATGCCCGTGGTAATATTTTCCAAATCTATCGTCTTACAACGCACTCAGTCGAATAGAATATTGTCAGCATATTGTCAGTCAGACAGTGACAATCGGTGACAATTTTAAATATTTGACATGGTATCGGAAATATTTTGAGTTGTTGATTAAATAATATTAATATATGGTGTATTTCATAAATAATTGATTTAAGACGTGAACTTAATAAAAAGTTATTTATTGTGTATTATTTGTGGAAGATCCAAGCAGAGAATACATCAGGATAATATATTCTGTGATCCAAGTATTTTGTTGTTAACGATGTTCAAAATTGTAAGCGTTCCATAGTAACAATATATTATTAAAAAATCACTTTAACACTTTTCCTCTTTTCTCGATTGACTATTAGTTTTTGTTGTACATATAAATTATTACAATCACTGAATACATAGTTAGTGAAAAAATTATCACATTTATTAACTGAATTAATAATTTGCAATTATACAAATAACAGTTATCCAAGAACATTCAAAAGCCATCTCTTTAATAATGATGACATTTTCAAGTAGAATGACATTCTAGTAATGTTTACAAATCCATACCAGTGTGAATTTTACTACACGTAATTTGCCGTGCAAAGACAGAAAAAGTAGGGATAGCCGTAAAATATTTGCGAATTATGTACCGATGGCCTTTTAGCGAATTAAACACAGTTTAAAATTTATAATTTATGTTTATAATAAATCTTTGATTGGAAATTGTGATTTTTAGTTTTAGCAAAATATGTGGTTGTAGAAAAAGTATAGTGTGTAACACATACAGAAAGGTAATTTCTCACTCGTTTGAATTGCGGCACTCGCTTACGGTCGTACCGCAACTTTTCAAACTCGTGAGAAATTAGTACCTTTCTGTCTGCACTTGTTACACAATATACTATTTCTTAACTAGTGCGGCGCCGTTGACCCGAAGGACGCGATAGCGGAGTTGCACGCCTTCAGTCTTATTCTAATAAAAGTTATGAATTTTTTAAAATACAAGGTGCAGATTCCTATATTGCAGTTTAATCGCAAGTTGAGTGACGAAATTCGAAATTTAGCTTTTTTATCACGTTTGTGTTAATACATAGAGTTCAAAGAAGTTTTCTGGGAAGTTTGAGATCAAAATGTTTTATAGAAAAAAAATGGTGCAACTTTTAATTTTAAGAAAAACGTGATTTATTTTTTTTATTTTTAGGCTAAAATTGCGATTTTGACAATGTTTTTCCACTTAAAATTCACTTCATTTTCAGCACCATCAAAAACATAAAGTAAGACCAAAATTACCCGTTCACCACCCATGGTCAGTATCTCGAAAAATAAGCGTTTTTTTTTTTTGGAATTTACAACGTCGATATTCGAAACATTCACAAGAAATGATTCCCAACAAAATATTGAAAAAAAATCAGAAAATAAAAGAAGTGAAAGAATTATGGATCTCCCATTGAATGTCAAGAGACATGATACAGTAACTTTTGCAAACGACCTGAAATAACTACAATGCATATGGACCAGCAATAAACCAAACAAAAACAAAAATTTTATTTTAAAGACAATCCAAAATATACATAATCTGGTCATCAAAAAGACAAGGATAGAAGAATGTAAATATATAGGAACATGGAAAATGCAACAAGCCAAATAAATTACAAATCCACAAGGAATAGCTAATAGCTATTTGTATAACAAGGGAGGAAAGTGCTACTTTTCCTCCCGAGAATGAGGTTTACTTTCAGCAGTAATCATTCAAGGGAGAAAAAGGCACTTTACTCCCATGTTATACATATGGTTTTTCCACCTTCCTCAAATAACAAGTAATTTTTTCATTTTTACTTAATTTATTTACGTAACTAACCAACAAAATTTATTAGAACTAAAACTAACAAGTAGGTACAATATAACTGTCAACTGTCAAATATAAGTCAAATTATTAATGCAAACATTGTTAAATCAAAATAACAATTTACTGTTTTTTAACTTTCTGCAAAATACAGGGTGTTTAATAAATAAACGTTAAAATGTGTAGATACTTACGTAATAGAAAATAGATATTGTACAGGGCGTCAATAAGTTATATTTCATGAATGAAATACCATGACGTCACTTTTACTTTTCCTCCCTAGGGAGGAAAAGTACATCTTTGCTCCCTACAATCAGGTCCGGAAAAGTATACTTTCGGTAGAGGTAGGTGGAAAAAGTTATAAATTCCAATAAACTTAAATAAACGTCAAAATTTATAGTAAATAACAGATAAACCTAAAAAATAAGCTGACACATTGTTACAGTTAAAATCCTTTACCTGTATAGGTCTGGATCCCGCGTATGAAAAAAAAGTTGATTAATAGCAAGCTGAAAATTTGGTAATAGCTTAAGGGTGTTTAGTCGGACAAACTTTGATATATGGGAACACTGGAACAGGGGAAGTTTTAATTGTGGAACAGGTTAAAAATTTGGAACGGTCAGACGACGAAAACGGCACATGTATTTTGTCCGACAGAACAGACTTAAACTCTCCGAACAGAGATTAAAGTCTCATGCAAAAATCAGACTGCTATTTATCACCAAATGGGCGTTTTAATGAGTGGAACATGTAGAATATGTCAAATGGCAGGAATTATGACAGGTGATAAATAGCAGTCTGATTTTTGCATGAGAGTTTATTCTCTGTTCGGAGAGTTTAAGTTTATTCTGTCGGACAAAATAAATGTGCTGTTTTCGTGGTGTGACCGTTCCAAATTTTTAACCTGTTCCACAATTAAAACTGCCCCTGTTCCAGTGTTCTCATATATCAAAGTTTATCCGACTAGACACCCTTAAGCTATTAACAAATTTTCAGCTTGCTATTAATCAACTTTTTTTTCATACGCGGGATCCAGACCTAGTACCTTTACCTACACTCACCATCACAAAATTCCGCCACCCAAAATTTTTGATTAAGTTTGATAATTTACAACTTTATTATTTGTACTCTGATTTTCAAGATTCTTGCACCAGTTTGTAGGTACATGTATTGATATCGTTTGGTATTATTCCGGTAACACAAAAAATTTGCTTGCATTGCATTATACGGGGGTGAATGGAAGTGCTGTATTTCCTCCTAACTTTAAAACTTTCTGTGGAAACAAAAAAAGCTATTCGCCGTCATCCTAGGCCTCCAGAAAATTTGGTACAGTTATGGCTCTGGTAGAGAAATATCGGGCTATTCCCGAGGCAAGGATAACACATCTTTATTTGATGCCAAACAGATTGCGAGCAGTCGTTGCTGCAAGAGGTGGACATACCCGCTATTGAATTGTTTGGTTTTGTTGTTAATTTTGTTTTGTTTTGCTAATTTTAGTGTGTCTGATATTTTTAATTAAAAAAACCTTCAAAGCAGTGTTTTTATTTACAGCTCTTACAAGAAAAGAGATATTTGGATAATTAAAAAAACAGAACCTTAGTGATACTTCCAGGATAATACAAAAGGAGTATGAAACAAAATCAGCCCTCAAAATTTTTCCACAGAATTTTTTAAAGTTAAGAGAAAATACAACGCTTCCATTCGCCCCCGTATAATGCCATCTAAACAAAAAATTTTTGTTACGGAATAATAAAAAACGACATCAATACATGTACCTATACACTGATGCAAGAATCTTGAAAATCGGAGTACAAATAATAAAATTATATACCTATTGTTAACTTAATCAAAAATTTTGAGTGGCGGAATTTTGTGCCGGTGAGTGTAGTATATATTATGCAACGAGCATTTACTGATGGTCATTATGAAGCGAGTATGAGGGATATGAAACGAGCCGTCTAGCGGCGAGTACGGGCTTCATAATGATAATTAAATGCAAGTTGTATACATGATTTTTTCTATAATCATTCACAACAAAAAATATATTCAAAATTAATTTTGTAACGAAAACAAATTAAGTAGTTTGTCAGTGTGTTTACATATTATTGAGAAACGTCAAAGCGTATGTATTTGAGTCGCCATTGGTCACTGCGCGTGTGCCACCTTCATCGCGAATGCCATATCGTGATTCTATTGGTTAAAAATCTGTATCGTAATGAAAATCTGTATCATATTGAAGTTCATTATGATACAGGTAGTTAAATCATAATTGATATAAATTATAGTATGAGAATAGAAAAAAAAATTTCGATGTTAATTATTGATATAAATTACAATAATTATTGTATTAAATAAACAAGTTTAAGTAATTTTATGTACAGTTTATGGACGACTAATATATTAAAAGTGGCATGCACCACTTGAACCTAACTTCAGTCCGTGTCTAATGAACTATTACTCACGGGTAGAGTAACGGGTGTTATCTATTCAAAAATAGTGAATAATGAATAATTGGCCTGTTATTAAACGGTCGTAGAAAAAATCCTTTATGAAAGGTATAATATATAATTTATTAATAAAAGTCCCTTAAAGGGGTACATCATAAATGCAAAACGTTTTCGATCTATTATAGATCATCATCAGTGCTGAACAGGATGTTCACTTGCTAAGCTATCAAAATTAGAAAATGAGGGTAAGCCACCTTTAAAATGTTGCAATAATCGGAAACTTTACATTGTTGATTTTAAATAACATGGATGTTTGAAATTATCCTAGATTTAGCAACAGGAACCATCTCACTTCCCACATGAGTTGAACACGTCCTTAGGTTCAGCGTCCTCACATAACGGAGAGTAGGTAACAAACAGTTGTAACCTACCGTAACAACCATACAAGGGAAGATAAAAGGACAGAGAAACTCGGGCAAACGCAAAATATCCTGGCTGAGAAATCTAAGAGAGTGGTTTTGTTGCAGCTTCTTAGAACTCTTAAACTCAAGAACTCATTCTTCTTCTTTAGGTGCCATCTCCGCGACGGAGGTTGGCAATTATCACGGCTATTCTGATCTTAGATGCTGCTGCTCTGAATAGTTCGGTTGATGTTCATCCGTACCATTCCCTTAAGTTACGCAACCATGAGATTCTTCTTCTTCCTACAATTCTCTTGCCCTGGATTTTCCCTTGTATAATTAATTGAAGTATGTTGTATCTCTCATTACGCATAACATGCCCTAGGTATTGCAGCTTTCGTGTCTTGATGGGTTCCAATATTTCCATTCTTTTGTTGACTCTTCTCATGACTTCGTTGTTTGTTACATGCTCGGTCCATGATATCTTCAGGATTCTTCTATACGCCCACAGTTCAAATGCTTCCAACTTTTTAGTAGTCGCCGCGTTAAGTACCCATGCTTATATCCCGTAAAGCAGAGTCGAGAAAATATAAAACTTTGCCAGCCTAACTCGCAAGTCTAATTTCAGCTCACTTGCACAAAGTACCTTTCTCATTTTATTGAAGTTTGTTCGTGCTTTCTCTATTCGAACTTTGATTTCTTTGGAGTAATCGTTTGTGTGATTAATTATTGTGCCAAGGTAGTTGTAGGTTTCAACTTGTTCTAAAATTTTACCGTTAATTGTCAAGCTTTCATCATTATTTTGGGTTTTTGATATCCTCATAAATTTAGTTTTCTTGATGTTTATTGATAGTCCATATTCTTCTCCATACTCAACTAACTTGTTTATTAGCTTTTGGAGGTCATGGAGATTGCCCACTATTATGATAGTATCTCCCGCATATCTAATGTTATTAATTGGCGTTCCATTGACCTTTATTCCTGTAGTTTCTCTCTCAAGGGCTCTTTTCATAATTTCTTCAGAGTATGCATTGAATAGTAGTGGTGACAGTACACACCCCTGTCGCACTCCTCTTTTAATTTCGAACTCTTCTGATGTGTGTTCGTTAATGCGTATGTGTGTCTGCTGTTTATAATATAGATTTGCTATAATTCGAAGGTCATTGTATTGTTTTTGTTTTGCTTTGAGGACGTCAATTAGCTCTTTGTGGCGGACTTTATCGAAAGCCTTGTTGTAATTTATGAAACAGACGTACACATCCTGGTTCACATCCAATCCAAGCATCTCTGGATTAGTACGTTGAATGCAAAGAGAGCTTCGCGGGTACCTACGCCTCTACGGAATCCAAATTGGGTTTCTTCAATATCCATATCAAGTGTTTGGTAAATGCGTTCATGAATGATGTTTAAAAACATTTTAAGTGTGTGAGACATCAGGCTTATGGTGCGGTGGTCGGTGCATTCTCTAGCATTTTTCTTTTTTCGGAGACAAATAAATGTTGAGGTCAACCATTCATTGGGTATGTCACCCGACTGATAAATTTCATTAAACAGCTTTCAGAGGACATCCATGTACTCATTTTCTATTATTTTAAGGATATCAATAGTGTTCTTTAGTGCATACGATATTTCTTCCTTTGTAATTTCTACACTGTTTCTCTGTTTTTGAAAGATATGTCTTGTAGGTTTCCTCTTTCGTCGTCGAAGAGCTCTTCCATATATTCTTTCCATCGTTTTAGCTTTTCGTCAGTCGTTATAATAGTATTTCGATTTTTATCTAAAAGAGTTGTGTTGTGGTTTCTTTTTTGCAGCCCTGCCATTCCTTTAATCTTTTTATGCAGGTTGAATAAGTCGTATTTGTTTTGGAGATCTTCTATCTCTTTACATTTTTCCTCATAGTAAGTTTGTTTTGTCTCTCTTATCTTTTTTTCTGATTTCATTGTTAATTATTTTGTAATTGTGACTGTCTTTCTTCTTGGCTTGTCTTCGTTGGTCTATCATGCCGAGTATCACGTCGGTCATCCAGTTGTCTCTCTTTCTTATTGGTTCTTTTAATATCTCTTTGCGTGGAACAAGGAGGCAGTTTTTTACTGTTTCCCATTGTTGGTTTATCTCGTAGGTGTTAGTATCTAATTTATCAAAGTTTTCGTATATTTTCTGTTGAAGTTTGTTCTTTACATCCACTTCATTCAATTTTCTAACATCTAATTTTGAAGTTCTTTGGGGTTTTTTAATACGTTTAAGCTATGCTCGTAAGCATGACATTAGCGATTAGTGGGTTATGGTCTGATGTGACATCTGCTCCTGGATATGTTTTAACTGATTTGATGGCGTTACGATATTTCTCTTTAATCATTATATAATCGATTTGGTTTCTTACCACTTTTTCCGGTTTATCTGCTGGTGAGCGCCATGTATATAACCATCTCATAGGTAATTTAAAGAACGTCTTCTTCTTCTTCTTCTTGTAATAGGACTATGTCCTGTTTCTTCTGTTACAGTCTTTGCTGCGATCCGGAGCTCCAACTCTCGTACCATCGTTTTTTGGGTCTTCCTATGGGTCGCTTGGTGTTGGGCTTCTGTGTTTTCGCCCAATGCGCCATACGTTCAGGGTCCATCCGATCTACGTGGTCTCTCCACATGCGTCGTCGCGCTCTTGTCCACTAGCTCGTGTCACTACGTCTTGAACGCCTAGCTCTCTCAATGTGTCTTCGTTTCGTATTCTATCTCTGAGTGTGATACCTCTTATGGATCTTAGGGTTTTCATCTCTGTTTTCTCATTATTTGTTTGGTCTTTGTTGTCTCGGCCTTTGTCTCAGCTGCGTATGTCAGTACGGGTCTAACACATGTCTTATAAATGCGGACTTTGCTTTCGGTGCTCATATATTTATTCCGCCAGATTATATCCCTCAGGAAACCAGATATTTAAGGAACGTGTTTGATATTATTATACTTTGTTCTTGACAGAATTGTATTAGACGATCTCCTCTATCGTTACGTTAGAGAAGAACTCATTAGAACTCAAATACTCTTAAGTTTCATTCTTGAAATTGTCTTCCCACATACCACCCAGGGTTTTGTTAGGACACACACAGAACTTCTACTTTTTATACTCAAACTTAGTTGTTTTTAAACTTTTGTTTATCAATAGATAAAATTATTGCAGCATTGCTTTATCAGCCAGTTTGCTCTCGCAAATTTTTTAAGTAACTATGCTTTCCAAACAAATTAAAAGTCTATTTGGTAAAATAAAACCTCTTGTGGTATTACCACTAACAATAAATAGTTTAGCCTCATTTATAGGAGTCATAAAATCTGGCAATAAGAAGCTTCCGACATACCGGCAAAGTACTTTAATAAATATTTGTTCAACAATGTACACTTTTCTGTGGCCATAAACTTTAAATATCTATATCATAAAGTTATTGCACGAATGTGGTCGAAGTAATTAAATAACCAGAAACAGACGATGTTCCAGTGTTAACATTAATAAAGAGCATAGTTTATGAACAGTCAAAACATTGTAAAACCGAAATTTTGATCTGATATGTTTGGTTGGAAATTAAGTGCGCGTTTAATTTAATAGATGGAACCAATTAGCGCCATTTGAGTACTTTAATGAGAAAATTCGTAGCACGCCGCGATTGGCGATGTACTAAAAAACTGGAAGTTAACAAAACGAAAGCCGTTAAATCTTGCACCCAAATTAACAAATTCTTCAGCGCTCTAACGCATCTCAATATTGTACTGCCAACGTAGCGACATACTTGTTTTTATCATCGAACACAGGTTCGGACTACGATATAACAAAATCCACACGAAAAAAAAAATATATATATATATATATATATATATATATATATATATATATATATATATATATATATATAGAAAAAGAAGTACTATGTTGACTTATTTAAAAAACAATTTTAAGTTTCTGTGGGTTGGAGTCAATAAAAAAGGGGCTTTTAGAAAACTATTTTATATCTCTCAAGCTTTCGAATGTTAATTACATTCCTTTTCAAGAGCTAAAATACAGAGTTGCTAATAAAGTGGAAACAAAAATGATGTAAAAAATATAACTCACCAGATAAATTTAGGTTGGTTATTAAACTGCTAACTTAAGTAACATCAAATATAAATTATTATCAAAATGTATATTTCCCAGACTGTAAGGAAAATTTATGAATTTTTATTTAATTTTGAATTTAAAATTATCGATAAAATAATTTTTTTTTTTATAAAATTCAAAGTCAATGTCAAATAAAAAGTCATCCTACATAGACAAGTAAATGAAAGTGGGATATATTTAAGTATATTACCAAAGTGATAATTTATTAAAAAGAAACCAAAAGAAGATTTAAGTAAGTAGAAAAATATTTTGTTTTTATATTATAGTTTACAGAAGTGCAAAATTTTTTTAAAAAAGGATATAAAAATAGAATAAAAAAAAATTTTTGGAATCAATGTGTCTTATGGTTTTATGGTGAAATATTTGAATTATAAAGAGATGATGTAGTTATAAATTTTACTTAAATTTTGAATTTCTGATCTTTTATTTAAATGGATTTCGATAATACTAAAATTTTGTGCAGTGAAGGTAATAAATTCAAAAGGACCTTTTTGGAAATGGTATCTATTAGTAAAAGTGATAATAGTTTAAATAAAAGATCAGAAATTCAAAATTTAAGTAAAATTTATAACTACATCATCTCTTTATAATTCAAATATTTCACCATAAAACCATAAGACACATTGATTCCAAAAAAATTTTTTTTATTCTATTTTTATATCCTTTTTTAAAAAAATTTTACACTTCTGTAAACTATAATATAAAAACAAAATATTTTTCTACTTACTTAAATCTTCTTTTGGTTTCTTTTTAATAAATTATCACTTTGGTAATATACTTAAATATATCCCACTTTCATTTACTTGTCTATGTAGGATGACTTTTTATTTGACATTGACTTTGAATTTTATAAAAAAAAAATTATTTTATCGATAATTTTAAATTCAAAATTAAATAAAAATTCATAAATTTTCCTTACAGTCTGGGAAATATACATTTTGATAATAATTTATATTTGATGTTACTTAAGTTAGCAGTTTAATAACCAACCTAAATTTATCTGGTGAGTTATATTTTTTACATCATTTTTGTTTCCACTTTATTAGCAACTCTGTATTTTAGCTCTTGAAAAGGAATGTAATTAACATTCGAAAGCTTGAGAGATATAAAATAGTTTTCTAAAAGCCCCTTTTTTATTGACTCCAACCCACAGAAACTTAAAATTATATATATATATATATATATACGCGAGCAACGCACCATGCGAGTCCCGATATATCCAGCAGACCACCCGAGACCCACCATAACCAAAGTGTATAATTAGATTTTTATTATAGAAAAATAAATAATATAATATGAACTTTTATGGGCCCCAGAGAGGGGTAAGAAAAATCTTTTAGTTTAAAAAATCTATACCGAGCATACCGTACGAGTCCCACTTACAAGTCAAAAGGACATGCGAGTCCCGCCAGTTATACATGGCACACTCAGCAAACAATATGAGACCCAGCGATGTTGCCACAACGCTGGGTCTCGTATTGTTTGCCGAATCTTTTAGGTACTTCCCCGGTTTTTATATTTCACCTCGAATTTAACAGTTTTGTTTCAGCGGTTGTTATTTTAATTCTTGTGAATAGTAAGGGCGGACGTAAAATAGTGATTTTAGGCGCAAGGATAAATATTAGGTACCTATGGAAAATAGATCGAAAAAAATTTATGCTATGAAACCAGAATTATTTGACGATTTAGTTACATCCACAAAAGTAATTTCGGGATTTAGCAATGCCGATAAAAGCTTTAAATCTTCTTCATTAGCACTTCATATGGGTACCACTTTAAAACAAGTATGCGATATAATTAATCGAACGATTTTAAAAAAATCCCCACTCTTTACCTTTAAAAACCCTAATGAGGAAAAAAAGCATTCGAGATTTAAAACATTATTAAAGACCAGTTGGGCCAATGAAATTTCTTCATTGGCCCTTAAAACAATGAAAGAACGGCAATGGGAAAAACTCCAAATACTGCCGGTGACAAGTGACGTAATTAAGTTTAATAATTTTGTCAAAAATCAGGTTAAAGACAGTGCCAAAAAATTAAACAAACTTTTAGAAAAGGAGGGGAAATAAAATGACAAAAATAATTTACTTCCTTTATATAAAACCTTAGCAAAAGGAATAATGTCCCTTCTTTTAATACTAAATAAAAAACGCATCGGTGAGATTCAATACCTTGAAATTTCTACTTACAAAAGATCATTTGCGGACCCCAGTGTTCAAAAAGAAATTGCTGAAAGTTTAACTGTTTCAGAAAAACTATTGTGTAGAAACTTTAGAAGAATTATTACAGGTGGAAAAGGTAGCAAACCTGTAGCTATTTTAATTTCTCCTTTTTTAAACGAGAAAATTGAGCTGATGATTAAAATAAGGGAAAAAATAAAATAAATTCCAGAAGATAATAAATACATATTTGCAAATCCCAATTCGTCGAAAGGTTGGTTTCATGGAATAAGTGTAATTAAACAATTTGCAAAAAACTGTGGGGTAAAGGATCCCAACTCTCTAACTTCTACCAAATTTCGAAAACAGACTGCAACAATTTTACAGATTATGGACATTAATAATACTGACATGGAACAATTAGCCACTTTTATGGGTCATACAAAGAAAACCCATGAAGAATGGTATAGGTAAGCCAATCTTGTTAAAATGGTTTATTATTATATTAGCATAATTAATAGTTGTAATATTTTTTTAGACTTCCTCAAGATCTATACCAGACTGCAAAAATAGCCAAACTAATGATCGCTTTAAATAAAGGTGATGTTAATATTTACAAAGGAAAGAGCTTAGACGATATCAATATAGAAGAAAATGACTACTTGGAAATTGAAAACATAGAAACAGAAGTAAATGAAATAAATGAAAAAGGTAGGATTAGTGTACTCGCATTGGTAATTGCCTAAAAGTTTAATAATCCATTTTTTAGAATTAACAGAGCCTACTCATTCTTGGAGTCCTAAAAGTAATTTTAGCGATGTAACTGACGAAAAGATTGAACAAGTATAGTATAGTTGATCCAAAAGACGACATAACCCAGACATCCAAAGTGAAAGTTATCCTTCAACACCAAATTATTCTATATGGTCCACACAATGTCCAGAAAAAAGTCACACCATTTTGAGCGTCGGGTTTGGGGGGGGAGAGGGGGGAGAAATCGGTAAATTCGTAGTTTTTAAGTTTTTCGAAAATATTTCAAAAACTATGCGGTTTAGCATGAACAACCTTCTATACAAAATTGTTATAAATTAAATTTGAAATAAAAAAGGCTCTATGCATAATCTTTCTAAAATGAATGGTTCCAAAGTTACGGAGGTAGTATAGTATAACTGGTCCAAAAAAGGCCTAACCCAAACATCCAAAGTAAAAGTTTTCCTCTAACACCAAAATGTTCTATATGGTCCACATATTGTTCAGTAAAAAGTTACACCATTTTGAGCGTCCGGTTTGGGAGGGAGATGGGAGAGAAGCCGGTAAATTAGTAGTTTTTTTGGGTTTTTCGTCAATATTTCTAAAACTGTGCTTTAGCGTAAACAATACTATATACAGAAATGTTCTACATGAAATTTAAAATAAAAAATGTTCTATACATAATTGTTATACAATCAACGGTTCCAGAGTTACGGAGGGTGAAAAGTCGAGGTTTTCGATACTTTTTATATTTTTTGGGCAATATTTATGATACAACTATACCAAAAACCCAGACATCCCAAAGTGAAAGTTATCCTCCAACACCAAATTGTTCTATATGGTCCATATAATGTTAAGAAAAAAGTCACACCATTTTGAGCGTCGGGTTTGGGAGGGGGAGGGGGGAGAAATCGGTAAATATAAAAACTATCGAAAACCTCCACTTTTCACCCTCCGTAACTCAGGAACCGTTGATTTTACAACAATTATGTATAGAACCTTTTTTGTTTTAAATTTTATGTAGAACATTTTTCTATAAAACATTCCTTACGCTAAAGCACAGTTTTAGAAATATTGACGAAAAACTTAAAAAAACTACTAATTTATCGAATTCTCCCCCATCTCCCCCCCCCCCCCCCCCCAAACCGGACGCTCAAAATGGTGTAACTTTTTACTGAACAATATGTGGACCATATAGAACAATTTGGTGTTGAAGGAAAACTTTTACTTTGGATGTCTAAGTTAGGCCTTTTTTTGGACCAATAATACTATACTACCTCTGTAACTTTGGAACCGTTCATTTTAGAAGGGTTATGCATAGGGCCTTTTTTATTTCAAATTTAATGTAGAACAATTTTGTGTAGAGAGTTGTTCATGCTAAACCGCTTAGTTTTAGAAATATTGACGAAAAACATAAAAAACTACGAATTTGCAGATTTCTCCCCTCTCTCCCCCCCCAAACCCGACGCTCAAAATGGTGTGACTTTTTTCTGAACATTATGTGGACCATATAGAACAATTTGGTGTTGGAGAATAACTTTCACTTTGGATGTCTGGGTTTGGGTCTAACTAAACCATACTACTAATAAAAATGGTAGGTAAAAGATTATTATAAACGAAGTCTTAAAAAATCATTATAATAAATGTTATAAATAAATAAAAAAAGATGAGTAGCTCCTAACCCTTAAAAGCAGTTTTCTACTTAAAAGTAACAAATAAATAATAATTATTATTAATTTGCAGAAAAAGTTTCGTCGAAGGGTAAAAGAAAGTTATTTACCGATGAAATGACGCATCCAATGCAAAATAATAAAGGTAAAGAAGTTTTAATAAGAGTATATCGAAAAAATGCATGTATTATTTTATTTCTTTAGTTACAAAAAGAAAGGAGGTGCCAACTACTGAAAAAACCGAAAGCACTTCAAATGGTAATTTCTTTAGGTAACTATTACTCTGCTACTCGTAATACAATTGTTTTAATTTAATAATATATTTATTACCTAATAGGATTTAAAAAATATTTATTCGTAAAAAACTCTAATATTATAATTTTATTTGTAAAAGGACAATTACCTGTTTTTGTTAAAATTAAAAATGCTTTCCAAATTATATAACTAATTTAGGGCATATTTTTTGTATTAATTTTTATGTATTATTTTTTTATGTATTAACTTTTTTTAGCGATTGCAAGGCACCGATGGACCGAAAAGGACAAACAAACTATGCTTAAATACTTTACAAGATTCATAAAAGAAAAAAGGGTTCCGAAAAAAGCAGACGTACAGGAATTAAAAAAAAAATAAAGCTGGAGAAAACTTTAAATCAATTGATTGGGTAAAAATTAAAACGTTTGATTACAATTATTCTTAGTGTAGTTTTTGTGAAGCTTTTTATTAAATAAAGTGTTTCTAAACATTTGTGTTTTAATTCGATTTCGTTTGATATATATATGTTTCGGTAAAAATTCATTTAATCTAGCAAATCAGATTTTTAACAAAACTATGATTAATTAAATAGTATCTTATATTATATAAAATTATTGTGTCATAAAGTACGTTCCCAAACTCCTCTAAAACGGTTCGACCGATTTTTATCCCCCTAGATGATAAGGGTTGTCCACCCCTAAAACATTTTTTTGGACTTGTATTTTATTATCTTTTTATAATGTGGATTAAAAAATACATACAACTTTAAATTTTTTCATCGCACAAACGTTTATTTTCCAACTTAGCGGTATTAAAGAATGGCGGGAGCCCTTCTTTAATCCAATACAAAATCCCACCGAATACAACCAATACGTAATCAATAATCTGGTGAAAAGTAGCCTGCTGACAAAATATAATCAGTCCCGCGATTCTGTTTCTCGGCTACACGATTTACGCCGTCTTTAAATATGGCGGAGGACAGTCGTTCTTTTGGAATCGCGGCCCTGGCTAAAATAAAGTTCAAATGAAATTTCTTTAGTAAATTATAACAAAGCAATGTTGCCGGGTTTTGGGTCTCGCATATTATGTTTGATCAATCTGGGTCTCGGATGGACATACAGCTTACATACAGTCTACCTGTGCGCCGCCTATGGTGCGTTTCTATGAACTAAATTCCATATATATTGCGATAGCAAACAGACTTCCGAGTCCAAAAAAAAATTTTTGTTGATCAGTTTTTTTGATAAATTGGACCTTCTGCAACCGATATACACGATAAAACCATGCGAGTCCCGCTGAAGGGTCTCGCATGGTCAAAACGGGTCTCGGACGGTGCGCAGCATATGGCAAAATGGGACTCACATGGCCGGTGTGTACGTCTATATATATATATATATATATATATATATATATATATATATATATATATATGTACAGAAATATACCGGGCAGCGAGAAAGTATGGAAACACGATAATTTCTCGGAAACCGCTAGAACGATTTTTATAGATTTTGGTGGGTAAGGATCTTCTAATGCGGCCGATATTATAGTGGTAATTACATTGTTGTCAAATCTTCCGTTTTTCTGGAAATATAATTAACTTTCTTATTTCAAATGAAACGCTCTGTACATTTTTTACATTTTGACGTCCTTAAGAAATATTGATTATTTTTCATGTTATATTCCCTATACCTAAATGCCATAATTTCGGAGTTATGGCTACATTTATTAAAAAAAATTTTAAACAAATTATCAGTAGTAATTGCACAAGAGCTCTAAAATTCTATATTAATTTTAGAGATCGAGTGCAATTTGTTGCGATTATTTCATGAATAAAACTGTTCAAAACCAAAATTTTATTGTAATTTATTTATGTAAGTACAAATTAGTACAATTAAACACACAGTTGTTATAAATATTTTACGGTTGAAAGTCATCACTTTTATAATTTTTAAAACATTAATTGTCATTAATGTTACTGAATGTATTTTTTCGTAGCAACGAAGGGCATCTGACGTAATATACTTGACGACGGGAAATTATCAAAAATGATCAATTTAATTTAGATTTCTGTAGCTTTCTATTGGTCAGAATCTGCTATGAATGAAATAATCAAAATCAATTTTTTCGTCCCGGGTAGACATTATTTAGGTTCTTTGGATCATTTGGAACAAAAAATGTCTTTTGTAATTTATCTCTAAAGTTAATCGTTTCCGAGTTATAAACAATTTAAAACTGAAAAAAATCGATTTTCTAGGTTCAAAAACAACTAAAAAATATTATTTTTTATATCACAAAGTGCCTAAATTCAAATTTGAGCCTTATTTTATCAGACACCAATAAGTAATTTGGGCTTATTTCAGTTTAAAACACTGTTTTTAAAGCAGTTCGATCGCCTGTCCTCTCATCATCTCATTAACAATTTAAAAAACAATGTTTTAGAATAAAACGTGCCAAAAATTCTTATAGGTAGCTGATAGAAGAAGCTTTGAGGTTGAATTTAGGTACTTCGTAATTTCAAAAATTATTTTTTTTACTTGTGAAAAAATTACCGGCAAAATTTTAACTCTTATGATATTATATACGATTATTATTAATCTAATTTAACTCGACACGTTATGCACACCTTCTATTTTCTTTAAAATAATATTATATATTTTGGTAGTAAGCAGATTCTCTCATTTTCAATGCATTTATATCAGAATGAGCACATCAGTGGCGGCTCGTGGCCTTGGAGACAGGGTCGGCAAGGTTTTTTGTCTCCTCATATAGGTATACCATCAAACTAAAAGGCTTAAATCATCATAGAAGATTTTGTTGTTTTTGGTTTTTTTTATTTGATGTACTTGACATTCTCTCTTGTTTCATGGTGTTTCGACAATACGTGTTGATTCTTTTGAAACAAGATAAATCCCGTTTATTTGAGGCTTGAGGCAGAAATTGGTGGTAGTGGTAATAAGAAAATTGATGAACAGTTTGTTGTAATGAATTGCAGTAGTTACTACATAGAATTATACATACATATTTTGTAACTTATCCTACTTTCTGAAAATATTTAGATCGGCATAATTTTTAAGTACCTAACTTGTAATAATAAATATATTGGAAATTCTTTGGCGAAGGTAACTTTTAAATTTTGAATCGTCAAAGAGGTCAAAAATTTGCAAATCTTCAAAATTCGAAAAACGAGTATCTATTTGCATATAATAGTAGGTATCCAAAATTCCAATGAAGCTGAAGGGAAAATTCTATAAAACAGCCATAAGACCGGCTATGATGTACGGAACTGAATGTTGGGTAGTGAAGAAGAAAGAGAAACAACGAATGCATGTGGCGAAAATGAGAATGCTTAGATGGATGAGTGGAGTGACAAAGAAGGATAAAATTAGAAATGAGTATATTAGGGGAAGTCTAGGTGTGGCACCAATTGATGCCAAAATGAGAAAGCATAAGTTAAAATGGTTTGGTCATGTTCAACGTCGAGACGTTAATCACCCAATACGAAGAATAGCTGAAGTGCAGATCCCTGGAAGGGGTAGGAGAGGAAGACCAAAGAAGAGCTGGGGGGAGACGATAAGGCAGGACATGTTGGTAAAGGGGATTGACATTGATATGACCCAAGATATAATTGTGTGGAGAAATGCAATTAGGGAAGCCGACCCCGCATAGGGATAAGGCAAAGAGAATGATGTATCATGTTGTTGTCTTTTTTGGGATGGTTCGGAAATATAAAGCGAATCCAAAACGTAACTGCGTATATATTGGAAACTACTATCATTACGAAAATCTCCGATTTTGCACCAGCTTTCGTATTCTATTTTTGCACCAGCTTTCGTATTCTATTTTTTGAATAATCTTGGGCAAACTCTGTCTTAAAAATATTTAAAAGAATATTAAAATAATAAATATTTAATAAAGTTCTCAAACCGATTGCTTCACGGATCGAGGTATCGCCACTTTCAAATTCGTCGCCTTCGATAATAAAATCAAAAACTTCCAAAAGCTGTTCACGAAAATCTGCTACAGATACTAAAACTACCAGAGATAATCTGCTTAGATAAAACTAACCGAGATTTAAAATTTCATCGCGTCTGACAAACTGTTCCCTTTTTTTTTTAAACAAATTTGTTCTAAAGCAGTACCTAATTGGTTTAGGTGAGCTAAACTGGCAAGAAAAGACGATATTCTTTATTTTTTTACACGTATCATGCAAAACTAATTTCATTATATGCGCATAATAGTGAGTAAATAAAGCTTGTGATGCAATAGTTTTAACTTTTGCCTGAAGACCATTCAATTCACCACACATCACAGCAACGCCGTCATAAGATTGCCCCAGTTTGTCCTACCAATTTATTTTTGATATCAAAAAATTTTAATCTGTTCTTTAAAACACCAAAAATATATTCTGCCTTATAGCTTTTACTCATGTCTCTAAAACCTAAAAACTCTCATAAATATTACCACGTAACGCGTATCGAACAACAATAATTGATAATTGTGAATGACATGATAATCAGAAGTTTCATCTACTTCCAGCGAAAAGCAAATAATGGTTTTCTAAATCTCAGATTAAATAACGTTTTTCAAAATGCAACTATTTGATTATATGTATTAGTTCATTCTGTATTACGAATACACTTCGAATCAGAAAGTAAATATTTCTAAAACAATTTTATTAATTCTCTATAATTACTTTGATTTTTAACAAAATGCGATCCATCATGTCTCATGTTCACTAAATGATCATTCCTGACAACTTAAAAAAAATTACAATATCAATTAAACGACGTAACACGGCGTGATTATTTATGACAATTGAAGCCCTTGGCGTGAAAAGGTTACGAGCCACAAAACTATAAAAATCGATATTTTCTATTTAAATGATTCGGGAATAATGGTACTAGCCATACAAAATTTATTTTGACGATTCTCTAACAGATGGCGCTAGTGTGGTGAAGTGTCATTTTTACAATTTCTGCAGCACATCGGTCATTTTCAAGAAAAGGTTACAAGCCACCATCATGAGTGAACCGTGTGCCGGATGTTCTCGTGATTTTTATCAGTTTTCAAGTGATTCAAGTGAAAAAAGTAACAGTGATTGGGACTCAGATGATAGCATAAAAGATAAGGATTATGTTGAAAGTGAAAATGAAGATAGTTCATCGCCCTCCGAGCAGCAACAGGTATGTTTTTTAGGTTTTGTGGCATACACTCTTTTACTGTATTTTTTGTGGATATATTTTTGCAAGTCATGTGGCTTATTTTCTGGCATATATCCTTTTTCTGATTTTTTTATATCTATTTTAGTAGTTTGTGGCATGCTGTGATGTTTTATAAAGTTTATGATGCTACACATGCGTAACCAATAAAACTATTAAGATATTTTTTACCATTCAAAATATGTTTAGAATACCAACTGCCATTAACAACGCATTTTTTTTTTTCAGGAAACCCCAAGAAAAAAGAGCCGTGACGAACTTCCTACCCCTGAAAAAGAAAGAAAAAGTAGGTGGCGAAGGAAAAATATAGATAAATACACTTTAAGAAAGACGCGCCGAAATCTTGGTTTATCCTATACAAGCAAGAAAGGTAAAAATGTTTCACCGAGAGCTGATAAAAAAGTTCAGCAAAATTATCATCTTCAGATTAGAAAATGAAAACCCGAACATACTGAAAATAAAACATTATTTAAATGAAAGTTTTAAGAACGTGAATATTGAGAAAAAGGGTATGAGAAGAATACCTTTGACAAAATGTCTCAGACAGAAATATTTGGCCCTATAAAACTAAACCAAAAAAAGATAAATAATTTATCGCTTTTACTTCCTTATATTCCTGAAGTCAATCACCAATTTTATATGAAAATTGGCGCTAAAATTTGTGTTCGCCAAGAAGAAACAGTAGAGGCCACACAACCAATAGAAGTCGAATATTTCGACGAAGATTTGCCGTTAAGTGATGAGGACTAACGTTTATGTATTCGTTTTGTTTTTTTTTAGTGTTTCGTTTATTCTTTCGTGTAAAAGGGTACAAGCCACATTTTTTTTTGTAAATAAATCATTAAAAAAAACTTGTGATTTTTTTTTAGTTATTACTATTGCTAAAATATTAGGCAACCTTATTTGCCTATTGTACCAAAATTCAATTAAATTTTGTATTGAAATTGGATTTCCTGGATTTAAAATGACTTTGTAAAGGGGATTTCTCAAAACTAATTGTATGTGGCATATAACCTTTTCACGCCAAGGGCTTCAATTTCTGCCGATGCTTCCAAACTCCAAACGAAACACCGACCGGCAGATTTAAATATGCCGTGCCTGCTGCTTAATGCCTACGGAGCGAATGTATGTTCGCTTCCTCATCGACTTGTTATTTCGTTGAGTTTTACGTGTAAATCGTCAAGCTACGGATGAGTTGGGTACGGCTAGCCGAAAAGTCAGATGAATGGCTCGGATCATTCATTTTTTGAGAAGTCTGTTATGCGCAGGGATCACTTTAACGCTCGGATTGATCAAATCCTTTTAAAAACCATGAATAAAATTTAGTATGTATTATCTGACAGATTTTTTTTACTTCACAGATACAAATATTTAAAAAATCTATATATAATAAATGTGTGGGTCGGCACTGCCGACCCTGCCGACCCTGACCGGCCGCCACTGGAGCGCATGGAACGTATGTAAAAGTGACGTGGTAAAGTACAATGCACTCAGCAAAAAATGAATGTTTTGTGTCTATAAACACCTTAAAAAAATTCGCACGACCCTTTTTCTTTTTAGTACGCCATAAGTTTTTCATTTTATTATTTGTGATAAAACGTGCCGTCTGCGGGAACTGCACCATCTTTTTAGTAGTTTCTCTCCTCGGGAATCCAGACATGTTATACAATGTTTCCCCTTTGTTAAAGGGATGTAATCCGATAAAAATTAGGAAAGTCATAAAAAGGACATAAATCTTCCGAGAGTTTAGCGGAGTTGAGAGAGTACTTGAGAAGTTTTTGGCTTTTTATTCCTTTCCGTTTTATTACAATTATTTTTGAAGGGAATGTTGACTTTTTCCTATAGTCCTTGGGGAGGATATCGACTAATTTATCATTTTAGTGACTCGTCATACTATAATATGTGAAGGAATCTTCAAAATTTAATGTTCTGGTCTTGACATGAAAAATATTCAAACATTTATTGCCGTATTATGAACTGAAAATTTTTCTATTCTTTAAAATTGGGAAAATTACGTGAAATTGGAAAGTCAGTTGAGGTCAGTTAATAGCAACTGTAAAAAATTTCAAGATCTGTAAACTTGGGAGTTCGGGAGAATTAACTTTTCTGTAAATTGAATCCTGTGTTACAACATTTCTGCCCCATATCGATCAGCCAAATTAATTTATTACTGTCAAGTTGAGTATTATTATATTAAATAGTTCTTGCTAACGAATTAGGAAATGAAAAATACACGCTAAGATGTTTTATTTTTTTGCATAAAAACAGTGCACCATATGAAAAAAAGACAAGAAAGATTTTTTATCATAAATTAAATGTAAAATAAAAAAATAATTTTCAATTTGAAATATCGCAGTGGTGTACTATGTTTTTCTTTAAAAAAAAATAGGCTCGCCAATGATGAATACAAAATTCTTAATTGTATGTCAAAAAATGCGCAATAACTGCCTCTTAAAACTTAATAAATTTCATTTTCATAGCTCAACCGATCTTAGAGCAATAAATAAATTAGCAGTTTTAAATTAAAAATTTCAACCCCCGGTATCTCCGAAATTAAGCATTTTCGGACATATGCTTATGGAGCAAATTGTCATTATTTTTTATGTAGAATTACGCCTTCGTTTGTCATACTTATTTACTAACACCCCGTATAAACACCTCATATGTAGGAGACAGGCAACGTCTTAAATTTCCTAATGTCTAGAAGAACAAAAAGCATGCTATAGTTACTATATCCTGTTTTTTAATCTAGGAGGAGTAAACTCAAAAGATAGGTTCACATCCAATAATGCCACTAGAAAAATCCCCAGATTCATCTTCTTTTTTGGTAGATCATGTCGGCCTTCGACTATAATACAAAAATTATTATTTTGAAGCTATTTCCTTGTGGCGTAATGATGTAATTTACTGTTTTCTTTGGCAAATAAAGCCACAATTCTAGTTTGAAATTAATTTATTGACGTTTTGACTGCCACGTCGGAAGTCGTTATCGAAATACAAAATATTAACAAATTAAACAAATTTTGTTTATGTTGCTTTAGGTAAAAATGTAATTGAGGCCCCCAGGACACAAGAGGTTTAAGTGACAATTTTTAGGAAATTGGGCTAAATAGCCCGATCAAAGAACAATCTGACCCCAAAAAAAATAAAGGAAGGATGAAAATTTGGGAATAGGTAGTTGAATTTGTCTATTATTATATAAGAAAAAGTTTACAATTCTACATCCCCTCCATTTTACAAAAATGGAGGGGAATGCCCCCCTCTCGAAGATGAAAAAAATACATTCAAAATAAGACCGGAATTGGATAAAATGACTAATTCTATACAACTTTTGTCCTATAGAGTTTTTTTACTAAGTCAATACTTTTCGAGTTATTTGCGAGTGAATATGTTTATGCTTAACAAAATAAAACATGTTTTTGTACGGTTTTTCGGAGATAACTCAAAAAGTAAGTATTTTAGCGAAAAAATATAGCTCATAAAAAATTGAAAAAAATGGCGTATACATGAGATCTGTAGACCCAGTAGAAGCAGAGTTGCAGCTAATGAAAAGTAGGTTCTTCTTCGTCAAATTCCAAATCGAATATTTCAATGTGAAATAACCCAAATACGAAGCACTTTTCGGGGAAAATTCATTTTAATTTTTTTAAAGTGTTTAAAAAAAGGTTTGTTTTTGTTTTTTTAAAAAAGCTTATAACATTAAAAGTAAGTGAGTTAGGCTCAAAATACTGTTGGTCGCTTTTATTTTTTGGTAAAAAAATCACGAAAATCACCCCGTAATTAGCATTATAAATAAAATTTATCATTACCACTTCACAAGTTATTTTGTATATGTATTATTTATATGATCTGTAAGTTTCATCGATTCGAAGGGCTTCCTTTTGAAAAAGATGTAGTTACAATGGCTTGAGCGAGTAACTAATCACGAGTTTAGGCAAATTTGGAACAGCCCTAGCATAACCAATTTTTGTCTAACAAGAAAACAAAAAATCAAAAATATTGACAAAAGCAAAAGGTACATTTTATTACTCTTTGAGATTTTTGGTTAATTCCATAAACAATTCCGATTTTTTTTTCAAAGTAAAAGAAAATGTTTTATTTTAAACCCCATTTTTTTCAAAAGTGAGCACTTTAAACCAATGAAACTTATAGATAATATAAATAATACATAAATAAACTAACTTGTAAATCGGTAACGATTAATTTTATTTGAGAAGCTAATTAGGGGGTGATTTTCGCCATTTTTTTACCAAAAAATAAAAGGGACCAACAATATTTTGAGCGTAACCCACTTACTTTTAATATTAGAAGTTTTTTTTTTTAAACAAAAATAAACCTTTTTGTAAACACTTTAAAAAAGTTGTAATGAATTTTCCCAGAAAAGTGCTCCGTTTTTTGGTTATTTCACATTGAAATATCCGACTTGGAATTTGACGAAGAAGAACCTACTTTTCATTAGCTGCAACTATGCTTCTACCTTGTCTGCAAACCTCAAGCATACACCATTTCAATTTTTTATAGGCTATATTTTTACTATATATTTACACAATATTTTTTTCGCTAAAATACTTACTTTTTATCTCCGAAAAACCGTCCAAAAACATGTTTTTTTTTGTTAAAAATGAACATATTCACTAGCAAATAACTCGAAAAGTATTGACTCTGTAAAAAAACTCTATAGAACAAAAGTTGCTTAGAATTAGTCATTATATCCAATTCCGGACTTATTTTGAACGTATTTTTTTCACCCCCGAGAAAATTTTTTTCACCCCGTATTTTCCAATTTTTATAAAATGGAGGAGATGTAGAATTAGAAACTTTTTCTTATACAATAATAGACAATTTCACCTACCTATTCGCAAATTTTCATCCTTCCTTTATTTTTTTGGAGGTTTTCGTAAAATTTTGTGTTCCTTGATCGGGCTAAAATACAAAAATGAACTCCCAAACATACCGAAAACATGGTGGCTTTAAACTTTCTACATAAACTAACAATAACATGATCAAAAATGAGATGACATTGAAAACATGCTAACTATACAGGCCGTAACAAAAATGCAGGTCATACATTAAATCACATATTCTGGGACCAAAAAAGGTTCGATTGTACCTAACTTACCTTAGTACAAATTTACACAAAAAAAGAGTTACAGTCCTTTGAAGTTACAAAATGAAAATCGATTTTTTTCAATATGTATATCGAAAACTATTAGCGATTGTTTATTGAAAATGGAAATTTTCAATAAAAAATCCTAGAATAGTTTTAGATATATTATTGGAAAAATCGATTTTCATTTGGTAACTTCAAAGGGCTGTAACTTTTTTTATTTGCACATTTGTACAAAGGTAAGTTAGGTTTAGTCGAACTATTTTTGGTCCCAGAATATGTGATTTAATTTATGACCTGCACTTCTGTTACACCCTGTATAGTATGTAGTAAGTACGTGTATGTACCTAGATTTTTAAAAAAGTACCCCGCACAAACCTTATGGAAATTAGGTCCCAGTGGATTTCGTTCAAACTTTAAGAAAATACTCTTTGAAGCATCCTGATAAAAAGTTCTCATGGGCACAACTCAATCGTATGAATTATTTTCAAGATATAGAGGCACAAACTCGGAAAATTATAAGATTTACTGGGTATTCCAATTCCCTGAGTTAATGGTTATCTGGCAACATGTAGAAGTTTGGATCAAAAAAAAGTACTAGTACTCTAGGATTTTTTCCTGGCTATCCAATGGCGACCTTTACTTTGACCTTGACCTTCAACGGACGTCATCTTCTAGAGTTTCGAGGGTTCTCGGCTTAAATTGATATAAACAGATTACTCATGGGTCTTTGGGATCGCTAAACACGAATATGCCATCAGAATTGACCTCCGGAGAAAGAGCTCAGCAGCAACTACAAAGCTGCTCTTACGGGAATAAAGACGGCAATAATTCCCAAAGAATACCCAGACATATCTGTAACGGAAAAAGACGTTGGGGCAATAAAAGAGGCCCTAATTAAACTTATCGATGAGGTTCCTTGCGCACCTCGTTACGAAGGTAATCGGCTCATGGATGGATACTATGGGTTGATATGTGCCGACGAGGAGTCCTTTAAGATCACAAAGGATTTCTTGGAAGAAAAGACGGAGTGGAAGGTCATTAAGGCTGAGGAACTCCCAAAATCGAAGCGTGTACTGATGTACCTTCCAGAGACTAAAAATGAGAATCTGAAAGTGCCACTGGCACGAATTGGAAAACAAAATCCTGAACTAAGGACCAGTCGTTGGGCAATTCTGAGTTCCAAACAAGTAGCTGACGGAGGACTGCATGTGAGTCTCCGAATTGATAAGGAGTCAGAGGCACAGCTCGAAAGGCTTCAATGGAAGCCTTATTACCTTCTACAGCGAGCAAGTATTATACCGTTGGAAGAGGGTAAAGCAAGACAGACTGGAAACATTGGGGAACCAAAACCTGCAACGATTACTTACGAACTGCAGGAGGCCGAAGGGGAATCTATGCAGGTGGAAGAAATTAAAAGAGGGCCTGTTAGAGACCCCAAAAATGAATAAACTGCAAAATTAAGATCATACAGATCAATTTGCAGCACAAAAAACAGCTTCGGAACTTTTGTGCCAGGAAGTAGCTGAGAAGAACATTGATATGGTGCTTATTCAAGAACCGTGGATAAATGAAGGTAAGATACGGGGATTAAATGTCAAGGGATGGGAACTAATTTTGGGAGTACCTGACAATAAAATCAGAACTTGTATCGTTTGTAGATCTGACCTTAACCTGGTACCAGTTATGGAACTCTGTACGGGAGACATGACAGCTGCCAGAATTAAACTGAATTGCAATGGGTTGGTTACAGAGTTGATTTTTGCGTCTCTTTACCTTCCTATTGACACTAAAGAACAACTTTCAGGGACTAACCTAGAGAACCTTCTAGAATACACCAATGATAAGCATACAGAACTTATCATTGGAGTCGACTCCAACGCCCACCACATCATTTGGGGAAGCAGAGATACAAACAATAGAGGTAAGTTACTTTTTGAGTACCTTTGCACTACTGAAATTGATCTTCTGAACAGGGGTAATAAGCCCATCTTCAGGACATCAAGAGCAGAATCACTAATCGACCTAAGCCTATGCTCTATGGGGATTGGGAACATAATATCTGACGGGCATGTGTCGGATGCGTTATCCTTATCGGATCATGCATACATATGCTTTGAGATAGGCTCAGTCAAACCGGAACCAAGGTTCTATAGAGACCCTAAGGTGACCGATTGGGAATCCTTTAAGAGGGATCTTGGAACAAGGGTACGGAATTATCCTAAAAGGCCAAAAAACAAAGTTGAGGTTGAGATGGCAGTAGACTGGTTGCAGCATGCAATAGTCGTCTCATATGAGGAAAACTGCCCGTTAAAAGAAAGTCGCCCTCCCAGGCAAGTAACTCGGTGGAATAAGGAGCTGTCTGATCTGAAAAGAGAAACAAGACGGCTCTTCAATAGGGCGAAGAAATCAGGTGATTGGGAAGCATATAAGGCTAAACTGAAAACCTATAATAAGAAAATCCAATCCGCTAAGGAAAGATCCTGGAGAGAATTCTGTGAAAACATTGAAAGTGTACCTGAAAGCGCCAGGGTTAACAGAATCCTCAAAAGAGATAACATTAACAAACCCAAGTCAATAAAATTGCCCAATGGGAAGTATACGGACACAGAGAAGGAGGCCGTAGAGCATCTTTTAAGTGTTCACTTTCCAGGGTCGACGCAATTGACTGCTAATAACAATCATCAAGCAAACAATAGCCCAACCAAAAGGGACTGGCTGACCTCTGACGAGATCTTTGGTTCTCACAAGGTCAGATGGGCTATTGAAACTTTTGAACCATACAAAACTGCGGGACCGGATGGTATATTTCCTAAGCTTCTCCAGGAGGGTCTGGAAATAATCATGGGTCCTCTGATCACAATATTTAGAGCTAGCCATGCTCTGGGATACATTCCCAAAGCTTGGAGAAGGGCAAGGGTGGCGTTTATTCCCAAACCAGGAAAAACAGATTACACCTTAGCAAAATCCTACAGGCCTATAAGTCTGACCTCATTCATGTTAAAAACCATGGAAAAAATCTTGAATGAACACATCAAGAAAAACAATTTAAATGAAAATCCACTGCACCAACGGCAATGGGCGTATCAGGCAGGGAAATCAGGTGAAGCCGCCCTGCACAATCTAGTGTCGGAACTCGAAAGGAGTCTGCATCAGAAAGAAGTTGCCCTTGCTGCATTTTTAGATATAGAAGGTGCATTTGATAATACTTCAATAGAGTCTATACAAAGCGCACTGGTGAGGAAGAAAATCAACAACACAACATGCAAGTGGATTATTCAGATGCTTCAGAGCAGAATAATATCCACAGATACGCATGAAGATACCATAAATCTGAGGGCAACTAAGGGATGCCCTCAAGGCGGTGTATTGTCACCGTCATTATGGAACATAGTTGTCGATAATCTGATTCATGGGCTAAGCGCCCAAGGAATCTGGGTCCAGGGTTTCGCAGATGATATCGTAATAGTAACTAGGGGAAAATTTCCCAGTACTGTTGCGTATCAGATGCGATATGCCCTTCACTACATAGAGAACTGGTGTCTGAAAGAGAACCTCACCGTGAACTAAAACTAAACTGGTAGCCTTTACAAATAAGAGGAAGCTTACTGGACTGAGTGAGCTAAAATTATTTGGAGAGGTACTGGAAAGAACCAATGAGGTTAAGTATCTAGGAGTAACCCTGGATTCGAAACTCAATTGGAATACTCATATTACCAATATAACCAATAGGGCTAAGCGACTCTTCTGGAACTGCAGACGAGTTGTAGGTAAAACCTGGGGATTGAAACCAAAGGTGATATGTTGGTTGTACATATCAGTGATACGACAGACAGTTACTTATGGGTCAGTACTCTGGTGGAGAAAGACGGATTTGCAATCTTGTGTGACCACTCTTAGCACCCTACAAAGACAAGCGCTTCTAAATATAACAGGAGCCTTGAATAGTACAGGAACGGCTTCATTAGAGGCTATCACAGGTCTCCCTCCGCTAGAATTGTAGCAAACCAAATTGTACCAAAGCAAACAATACTTGGAGACCAAATTATGTATTGAATAGCCACACAAACATTACTGGGACAATATTTGAGGAATCCGTCTTTATGATGAACTCAGATATGATGACACCAGAACTAATCTTCACTGAGAAGATTAACACAATTATACCATCTAGAGAACAAAAAGTCCCAAACATTAATGGAGACTTAATATGGTTCACTGATGGATCTAAAACTGCCCATGGTACTGGATCAGGAGTCTTTGGGCAAACATCTAACTATAATAAATCTTACAGCCTAGGTCAACATACAACAGTGTTCCAGGCTGAAGTTTTTGCTTTGGTGGCCTGCATTGATGAAATCATTGATGAGGACCCTAAAGCTAAGAGAATCAACATTTACACAGATAGCCAATCGGCTATTCTGGCTGTAAAGAACCCTCTCACCAAATCAAAACTGGTGAGAAACTGCAAAGTTCTCCTCAATAACCTGGCAAAAGACAATAAAGTGTCTTTAATATGGGTGCCGGGTCATGAAGGGGTGCATGGGAACGAACGAGCAGATATATTAGCTAAACAAGGCTCGAGAGAAACTTTTGAAGGTCCAGAACCTTTCTGTGGCATCACTAAAGATGCTATGAAAAACGAGGTTCAGAAATGGCTGATAAAGAATCATCAAAATAAATGGAGAACCCTTCAAGGGCAAATCCAGACTAAAAAAATAATCAAGAATATTGATAAAAAACTCTCGAACAGTTTGATGAACCTCAATAAACGAGAGATCAAAACGGTCACTGAAATGGTGACTGGACATTGCCGTTTAAGAAATCACCTATACAAACTAGGTAAGGTGAATGAACCATGGTGCAGAAAGTGCGAAATGGAAGAAGAAACTGCCATACACATACTATGCCATTGCAGTGTGCTAGGTGATGTAAGGCAGGACTTCATTGGTCAAATAAGGTTTGAACCAGAAGAGATCCTAAAACTACCAATAAGAAAACTGTTGGCCTTCGTTGAGGCCACAGGACTTATTAAAGTTTAAGGAGAAGAACAGGGTTTGGTACAAAGGTCTTATGACCAAGTGCCAGAGACTAACGAGTCTCGCCTGAGTTAAGAAGAAGAAGAAGAAGAACGTAGTGGCCAGGCCACTGCAAGGGAAGTCATATTCTAGAGTTTCGATGGTTTTCGGCATTTAATTGATGCAAATGAATTACTGGAGGGTTTTTTGAGGTCGCTAAACACGAATATGCCACCAGAGCCGACTCCCGGAGCACCTGGTTTCCAAGGTCAATGAGAGGGCCTCCTGGAGTTTCGAGGGTCTTTGGTACTACATTAATGCAAACGGATTAGCTATAGGTTTTTGGGGTTGCTGAACACGAATACGTGATCAGCGCAGACACAGGACTTGGTGCCTAAGACAGGTTATCTTCTGGAATTTCGGAGGAATCAAATGGATTACTCTTAGGTTTTTAACTCCAGAAGATAACCTGTCTTAGGCGCCAGGTGCTCCTGTGTCTGTGCTGATCACGTATTAGTGTTCAGCAACTTTAAAACCCTATAACTAATCCGTTTGCATTAATTTAGTACCAAAGACCCTCGAAACTCCAGGAGCGCCTTTCATTGACCTTGGAAACCAGATGCTCCGGGATTCGGTTTTGGTGGCATATTCGTGTTTAGCGACCTCAAAAAACCCTCCAGTAATTCATTTGCATCAATTAAATGCCAAAAACCATCCAAATTCTAGAAGATGACGTCCCTTTCAGTGGCTCTCGGCACCACGTCCTGCGGTGGTCAATTCTGATGGCATATTCGTGTTTAGCGATCCCAAAAACACATGAGTAATCTGTTTATATCAATTTAATGCCGAAAACCCTCGAAACTCTAGAAGATGATGTCCGTTGAAGGTCAAGGTCAAAGTAAAGGTCGCCAATGGATAGCCAGGAAAAAATCCTAGACTACTAGTACTTTTCCTTGATCCAACCTTCTACATGTTGCCAGATAACCGGTAACTCAGGAAATTGGAATACCCAGTAAATCTTATAATAATTTTCCGAGTTTGTGCCTCTACATCTTTGAAAATCCTTCATACGATTGAGTTGTGCCCATGAGAACTTTTTATCAGGATGCTTCAAAGAGTATTTTCCCAAAGTATTAACGAAATCCACTGGGACTTTTGGAAAACTCTGAACAAAGTTTTCTCAAAACTTGGCACTTTCAACCCTTGTGTTCTCTTCTTCTTCTTCTTCTTGATGTACCTATCCGTGACGAATGTTGGCGATCATCATGGCAATATTCACTTTATCTGCAGCAACGCGAACCAGGTTCTGAGGTTCTTTAACCAGGATGTTCTTCTTCTTCCTGGACCTCGCTTTCCAAATATTTTTCCTTGCAGGATGGCTTGTAGGAGGGCATATCTGGATTCATTTCGCATAATGTGTCCAAAGTATTCCAACCTTCGAGATTTGATGGTTGTTAGTACTTCTCGGTTCTTCCCCATTCTTCTAAGAACCTCCTCATTTGTGACCCGATCAGTCCATGGGATTTTAAGTATTCTCCGATATAGCCACATCTCAAATGCTTCCAATTTTCGGCACATTTCCTCGTTCAAGGTCCCCTTGTGTTCTAGGGGTCTCAATTGTCATTACAATCAACTGTGGCTAATCCCATTTAAACATAATATTTAGCTACCACCGTTCGTTATATTAAAATAGAATAAATAGCTTTAGGTTAAAAATTTCACTTTGCAAATAGTCTCATAATAAATATCTCCTTTCAAAATCAGTAGCAGACTACGCCATCAATTATTGCTATTATATCACATCAAATCCGCCTAATTACAGTTCTAATAAGGTCATACATGTCTGTATAAAAAATTAAGAACCGAAACAAACGGAATGTACACCTATATATACTACTAGGCCAGTTAATGACCGTTTTGGAGTGTAATTTTTCTCGTCACGACAGATTTGCTTGAAAATTGGGATTTAGGTTCCCCTACTTCACTTTCGGACTTGAGGCCAGGGTTTCTTTTACTTACAAACGTTTATAGTAAGTCCGGTAACCTAACTAATTCTAAGCAACTTTTGTTCTAAAGAATTTTTTCACTAAGTCAATACGTTTTAAGTTATTTGCAATTGAAAATGTTCATTTTTCAACAAAAAAGACACATTTTTAGAGGGTATGTATGATGTCTGTAGACTCAGTAGAAGCAGAGGTATAGCTCATGAAAAGTAGGTTCTTATTCGTTAAATTCAAAATCGAATATTTCAACGTGAAATAAACAAAAAATGAAGCAATGTTAGGAGAAAACTCATCAAAACTAATTTAAAGTGTTTAAAAAAAGCTTTTTTTTATAAAAGTTTTTAGCACCAAAACTAAACAAGTTACGCTCAAAATAAAGTTGATCCCTTTTTTGAGTAAAAAAAAATCTTGAAAATCACCTCCAAATTAGCATCCCAAATGAAATTAATCGTTACCGCTTTACAATTTACTTTACTTATGTATATGATCTGTAGATTTCACCGGTTCAAGGTCCTTATTTTTAAAAGGGATATACCGAGTTGAAAGGGCTTGAACGAGTCACTAATCACGAATGTATGCAAAATTTGTACATCAATATCTTAAAAAAATTTGATCTTGCAAAAAAAATCCAAAATATTCAGAAAAGTCAAAACTACATTTTTTACACTTCCAGATTTTTCGTACTAGTAATTTTATTGTGAGCGTAACTTGCTTAGTTTTGACACTAGAATATTTAATAAAAAATAAAACTAAAAGTTTATTTTTAAACACTAAAAAAGTTTTGATTATTTCGCGGTGAAATGTTGGATTTGGATTTGATTTGTAATTGTTCGATTTTGAATAAGAACCTACTTTTAGTGAACTACAGCTCTGCTTTTACTGGATCTATAGACTTTTTACATGCACCATTTTTTTCGTCTGTTTATAATATACATTTTTGATTGAAATATTTTTTCGCTAAAATACACTCAGGTGCAAAAAAGCCGATCCACTAAAAATTTGGTCATTTTTGAAGTTTCGAATTTCCTAAACCTGTTGTTCAATTTAAGTGATTTTTTTACCACGTTATAGCCTTATTCATTGACAATATCGCTGTAATAATATTGTTGTTATAGAGTCAAACTGTCATTGTATACCGGGTGTACTAATCAAACTGTGTCTTTTTCTCAAAGTTCGCATCACCTTGTGGACTATTCTGGCACTTATAAAATACTGAAATTAAAACCTAACTACAGCCTCAGGTTTTCTTAACATTTTGTTTTTCGAGTCATTCGCTTATGTTAAATAATAAAAAAGTTAGGTACATTAACAACTGGCCATGTTCGTCATCAGTACAGGGTTTTTTTGAAATAAGTGCGGCAAACTTTAAGGGGTAATTTTACACATGAAAATAATGACAGTTTGCTTAATAATCATATGTCCGCAAACGCTTCGTTTCCGAGATACGGGATGTTCAATATTTTTTTACAAACTGACGATTTATTTATTGCTTTAAAACCAATTGATATATGCAAATCAAATTTGGTGGGTTTTAAGACGTAATTATTGCACATTTTTTAACATACAATTAAGAATTTTATATCCACCATTGGCGTGCGTACGGGTAATATTATCGGTCATAATACCCGTTTGTGTGCCAATGGTGAATATAAAATTCTTAATTGTATGTCAAAAAATGTGCAATAACTACGTATTAAAACCCACCAAATTTGATTTGCATATCTCAACTGGTTTTAGAGCAATAAATAAATGAAGTAAAAGTCAGACTTACTCTCAATCTTTATTATAACTTCCGACGACCGGTTTCGCTCTTTAAACTTTGTAGAGCATCTTCAGGTCAATGGTAACAAGTTACAAAACGCTACAAATAAAAACCAGAATTAGCACATTGTCTGGTTGTAAAAGATGCTAAAGATCCATATGATCAAGCCAATGTTGAATAACATACATAAAAGTAGCGAAATAGCATACCAATGCACATGCAAGCATTCATGGGGGTGGTGGTACAAAACTTCCCTCAAACGCGACAACATGCGCAGAAGTATGCTATACATAATCATGAAATCATAACGTGTCGTACTTACATTCGGATACAAGGTGCCATCAACTCAGTTTTCATTATCATGATGTTTCTTTTAAAGTTATGTTAACGGGATATGGTGGAATAGACGGGCGATGCAGCAAAGGTAAACAAATCTATGGGAATTAGGAGTTCTTGAGGGTGATGAGATAGTTGGTGCAAGTTAACCAGCAAATCTATGTCTGTTGTTATGTTTGTGTAAATCAAATTTGTGAATGACTTTTTTACAATTTTAATGTGTGTTGATTTTAAAGATTTTATTTTATTTTATTTTATTTTAATTTTATCTATATTTATATGTATATTAAAGAATTCTATTTATTATTAATGTAAGATTGACAACGTTTGGATCGTAAATGTATTGAGTAATTATTGTGTATGTTAGAATTTGATTGTGCAGTTGTAAAATGATTGTTTTAAGGTCAAAACCAGATCTGTGACGTGTACTGCTCGTGTGGGACTATTGTTCTAATAAGAGGAGTAGGGTGATCGAAAGCTTATTAATTGTAGTTAAAATGCCATATCGGCAGTCAAATAATAAATAGCAATACAAAGTAAAAAAGGTGGATTTAAATTAAATTAAAAATTAAAACAGCAATGTAGGCAAACAAAACATTACAATTTAATGGTGGAGAATTGGAATAGAAATTAAATAGAAATATCGTCAAATAAACGTCAAATTGAAAGGCAGTTTATTTAGAAGTTCTCCTAAAAATTATTAATTTTTAAGGTTTTTTCTTAACTTTTTGAGTATTACGAGTAGTATAAAGAAGTACTAAACCAGTGATCTGTAAGAAAGTGTGAAATTTAGCGCCTAGAAGTTAAATTTCAGAAAACAAATAATATGGAAGGTATACCACCCGAACCTCCAGATAAAGGTAAATTTTATGTAGAAATGGAAGGAGATGGGATGATGGAATATGAGGAATTAAATAAAAATAACAATAGAGTAAATAATAAGGTAACAAACAAACAAAACCAAACAAGTAGTACTATTGAGGTAAGTAACAAATTTAGTTGCAATAACGATGAAACTTTGACAAATTTAAATCAAACAGATAAGTCAGGTAAGCAAAATTTAAATAAAGTAATAAATTTAAGATTAAAACATAGATATCAATTTGGAGATAATGCACCTTATATAGTACACATAGAAAATAAAAACGGTAACATTGGTCGATTACACAGGATCGGCACGGCCCGTTTGATTTTAAGTGCAGTACCTGAAATTGAAAATAATATCACACAAATTACAGTAGTTGGTAGAAATAAAATCAAGGTAGAACTAAATAATTTTGCTAGTGCTAATAAATTAATTGATTCTCAAATTCTTAAAAGCAAAGAGTATGAGGCATATATTCCAACGTTTTTTACTCAAAAGAAAGGTGTTATAAAATTGGTAGATAAAGAGATAGAAGATAATGATTTAGTATCATTAATTAAACCTAGATTTGGAATTAAATTCGAAGTATTACATGTAAAAAGAATTATGCGGAAAGTGATTCAAGATAATGGTAATACTAATTATGTAAAAACAGGAACCGTAATTGTCACTTTTAAAGGTCAGTCTATACCAAAAAATGTAATAATAGAAAAAATGATATACGAGGTGGAAAATTATACACCCAGAATAATCCAATGTTTAAAGTGTTTGAGATTTGGGCATATAAGTGCCCAATGTAGAGGAAAAGATAGGTGTGAAAGATGTGGCGAAGAACACAACAAATCTAATTGTTCCAATCCGAATAATTTACTTTGTGTATTGTGCAAAGGAAAACACAGCGCTACTGACAAGGGAGCAGATTGTACAGAAAGACAAAAACAGGAATATATTAAAAAAATTATGAATAATGAAAATATAACATATTATGAAGCTAATAATAAATATAAAAAATGTTATTCAACAGTAAGTAAAGACCAAGAAAATACTTCAAATAAATATACAATATCTAAACGAAAAAGATCAAGTAGTATTGATTCTAGTAGTGTAGATAAAGAAACAATGGAAGCACGCAGAAAAATTTTGCAAACACCAAGAATACAAAGTCAGCCTTGTTATAATTTTAATAATCCCATTTATTCTAACACAACACAAACACAAAACGATAATCAAAATAATATAGGAGAAATAATAGTAAACTTTATTTCAGCAACATTCAATCAAATTAATCACAATTTAGATCAAAAAACGTTGGAATTATTAAAAAACAATATTTCACAATTATTATTACCTCGTGATGGCTAACGTTTCATTTCTTCAATGGAATGCGAGATCAATTAAAACAAATAAGGGTTATTTAGAAAAATTCTTGTATGACGGTAAAATAGATATAGGATTAATATCAGAAACTTGGTTAAAAAAAAGTAATTTTATTAACTTTACTGGTTATAATGTCTTTAGGAATGATAGAGATGATGGATATGGTGGAGTAGCCATCCTTTTGAAAAAATTAATAAAATTTTACAACAGTCCTACTTTTCACCAAATTAATGACATAATGTGCAATAGCATATCAATTAAAATTCAATCCGGAAACAAGTTAAACATTTATTCAATATACGTAAAACCAAATCTTAAAATCACTCTAAATGAATGGAAAAAGTTTTTTAATAGTCTAGAGAAGCCTTTTATAATTGGTGGTGATTTTAATAGCCACAATTATGTTTGGGGTTGTAGTACTGTAGATACTATAGGAAAAAATCTGTTAGAAGCTATTGAGGACTGTAATCTTGTAATTTTAAATAATGGTAAAGAAACTTTGATGCGTAGACCGAATAGCAATAATAAATCTGCAATAGATCTTACAATATGCTCAGCAAATATTAGTCATTTTTTCGATTGGGATGTTGTGGACGAGACATTAGGATCAAATCATTTTGCTATTATTATTAAGTCAAATATTAATGTTAATAAAGCGGAATGTGTAAATACAAAATTTCAATGGAACATAAATAAAGCGGATTGGTCTCTTTTCTCTTCTATCACTGATAATTTCATGGAAATAGATAATAATTTAAATTACCAACAATTTTTAAATAAATTAAACGAATATTGTAAGATATGTATACCGGAGAAGAGAACAGGGACTAATCCACGATTTAGAAAAACTTGGTGGAATGACAATTGTAAAAAGGTAATAGAAGAACAAAAACTAGCTTTACGCAAGTTTAAACTACAGTCTAATATACAAAATTATATAAATTATAATAAATGTGTAGCGAAAACCAAAAAAGTTGTATTAGAGAGTAAGCGTAATGCATGGAGAAATTTTTGTAAAACTTTAAACAAAAATACACCAATTAAAGATATGTGGAATCAAGCCAAACGATTACAAAACATTTTTAAACCACAAGTAAATCCAGTGACTGAAGGAGAATGGGTTGAGGAGTTTTTAAGAAAATTATGTCCAGATAATATATTTTCAAAAATTAATGTAATGGAAAGAAAAAACTCTATGCATCCACTTTCAATTCCATTTAGTTTCTGTGAATTAGAAATAAGCCTTAAGAATAAGAAAAATACTTCTCCAGGTATAGATAATGTACATTATATTATGTTGGCCAATTTACATCAAAAAGGGAAAGAAACACTATTAAATTTTTTTAATCAAATATGGTTATCAGAAGATATTCCAGATAACTGGAGAGAGTACCGGGTGATTCCTATTCTCAAAACAAATCGGAATCCTGATTCAGCAGAATCTTATAGAGGTATTTCATTGAGCTCCTGCATAACAAAAACACTGGAAAGAATGATAAAACTTAGGCTCGAAAGTTGGCTAGAAAAAAACAATAAATTATCACAAACACAATTTGGATTTCGAAAAAATCATTCTACTGTGGAAGCTGTGAGTCATTTGGTAACAGATATAAATTTAGCGTTTACGAAAAATTCTTCAGTAATCGCTCTTTTATTAGATGTTGAAGCAGCATACGACAACGTTAATTTAAATATACTATATAACAAAATGATACAAATAGGTCTGCCAGAATGCTTCTGTCAAAAAATAATAAAATTGTATGACTGTAGAAAAATTTATATATCGGTAAATAATAACACATTTGGTCCAAGACTAGCGATGGGTGGTTTACCTCAAGGAGGAATATTAAGCCCTTTGTTATATTTAATTTACACTTCTGATATAGAAAAAAATTTAAACTCAACAAAAATTTTACAATTTGCAGATGATATAGTTATTTATCAAGAAAACATTAAAATAGAAAATGCAGTCAAATCCATTGAAGAAGGAGACAAACATATTAAAATATGGAGTGAATTACATGGACTAAATATATCTGATTCCAAAACCAAATTATGTATTTTTACAAGAAAACGAAAAGAAATACCCAATCACATCTTAATAAACAATATATCCTATCCTGTACAAAGTTATGTTAAATATTTGGGTATTACTCTGGATAGACAGCTTCTCTGGAAAGAACATATAGACCATATAGTTAAAAAAACAGAAAAAGGAATAAACCTTCTTCGATTCGTATCACACTTACGTTGGGGAGCAGATCCAAATATTTCTTTGTTGTTATTTAAAAATAATATAAGAGCTATATTCGACTACGGATCAATATTATACAGTGACGCATCACAGTGTCATTTAAATAAAATAGACAAAATCATTAATAAATCCCTTAGATTGTGTATAGGAGCCCTAAGAAGTACACCGATAAATAATCTACAAGTTGAATGCTGTGAAATGCCGATGGATATAAGACGAAAAAAACTTGGCATCAACCTTTTAGTTAGATTGTATGAAAAAAGGCAAGTTTAATTTCCAAAATACATCAACTGTTTTTAGCAGACTTGACAGAAAAATATTGGATAAAAAAGAAAACTCTAAATATGGTAGATTTATATTCAAAAATGACAATATATGAAAAACAACTTTATAAATATGACATAAACCCAAATTATAATATTGACTTTAATAGTATGGAACAAGTTCAGGTATACTTTTTAAGGGACTATAGCAAGTTGCCTATATCTTTAAGAAAATTAGTGTTTATCTCCGACAGTTCACAAATGTTCAAAGATTATTGTATGCTATATACAGATGCATCAAAAAATATTGAAGGTGTGGGATGTGCCTATTGGGATAGCAGTAATAAAATTAGTAAAATGTTTAAACTAAATTCTGTTATGAGTATATACACAGCTGAATTAATAGCGATAATGGAAGCACTAAAATATTTATCTAATATAAATCATTCAAAGTTTATAATTTTTAGTGACAGTAAAAGTTCTCTTAGTAAAATTAGTGCTATAAATCCTAAATCAAAAGTGAACTAAAATTAAAGAACTTCAGCAACAAGGAAAGTCTGTTAAGTTGGCATGGGTTAAAAGCCACTGTGGAATAACTGGAAATGAAATGGTAGATGAATTGGCTAAAAACGCGGTGACACAAGGAATATTAACCCATTATCTTTGTACGCCAAAAGATATTGAATCAAATTTATTCAAAGAGATTAAGAAAGAATGGAAAGAAAGGTATATTGATGAAAACGTAAATACAGGAAACCACTACAGATCAATCAGAAACTATATAACGGATAAACCTTGGTTTTCTAAAATGGAGTCGACAAAAGATATGATAAGAACCATATGCAGAATGAGATTTGACCACTGTCTTACTCCATCATATTTATTTAAAATTAATATAGCTGATAGTCCACAATGTATTTGTGGACAGTTGGGCAATCTACAACACAAAATTTTGACCTGTTCTCTTATCTCTAATAAAGTTAATATGTTTTTAAATTCACTGTATTCTTTGACTGATGTCCACCATCCCATTAATTTAAATTATTTATTAACATTAGAAAATAATGAGTTGGTATACCGACTATTGTATAAACATATTTTAGATATTAAGCTTAAATTGTAATTGTAAAATATAGAGTAAGTATTTCTTGTAAATTGTTATATGTTAAAAGAAAAAGAAAAGAAAAGAAAAGAAAAAAAAAAAAAAAAAAAAGAAAAGAAATATAAAAAAAAATAATAAAATAAAAATAAAAAAAAAATAAAAAAAAAATAAAAAAAAATAAAAAAATAAAAAAAAAATAAAAAAAAAGAAAGAAAAAATATAAAAAAGATATATAAAAAAAATTGAAAAAAAAATATAATAATTAAAAAAATATAAAAAAAATATGTAGATAAAAATGAATGACGAACTTGGACAGTCCATAGTAAAATAGCTTTCGAATGAAGTAGAGGGCTAAAGAAGAATGTTGCAGTTTTTGCTGTGGAACTCTGAGAACATCATTTGGAAAAAAAATTAATAAAAATATATATATATGTGTGTATATATGTATATATATATATGTATATATATATATATATATAAAAAATTATTTAAAAAAAAATACAAAAATAATTATTTATTAGTAGAATTGTTTATTATATTAGTATTAGTTTTAGGATAAGATACGAAAAAATGACTAATAAAATAAAAAATAGTAAAATTGGCGAATGGATTTAGTGTCCGCAGTCATATAAACCCAAACAAACAACAACAAATAGAAATATAACTGTATTAGGAAGTAATTGTTTGTGAATAGCAACTATGTTTTAAGTGATATAAGCTATGGATAGATATTAATAAACTATTGAACCAGATAATGGAAATTGGTAGTAAATTATACTTTCTTGGTGTACCTACATTGTGCTATAAAATTTGTCAATAAATAAATAAATACTTGCTAGTTATGTAAATTCACCTCACATAGAAACACACAGGACAAAGGACGATACAACAAAAAGAGGGATTGTTTAGGTCTGGAGCACTACATTTGATTATTTTACTACATTTATTTTTTAATTTCTTAAAATCTTTCTTAAGGTGTCAGTTTTTTAAACTTTGTGTTTTTTATTTATAAATTATTGAGGGAATTATGAAGTATGAAGTGTCAGAACAAGCTAGGTTAGTTGTCTAATTCTTCTTCTCCATCATGTGTTGAGGGTTGCCAACATTCCGTTTTAAATATTCATGAAGTAATACATTATACAACCACGTTAGTATTGCTGATTCTAAATATGAATTTAATATAATATTACAACTACAAGCAATATACATTAACTCTATTAGAACCATCAACCAAACAAACATGCTGTAATGAAGTAACAGATGATTCAACTTTGACAAATTAGACCAATTACCATGTCATGGTATGTTATAGTTGGTAACTCTAATTTTAAATTTGTAGAAAATTCGAAAAACGAAACCAGACCCGTTGAGAAACGATAACTGGAATGAAATAAATAGTAATTTAAATTAAACATGAATAACAAATAAAATTAAATGATAAAGGGAACATTAAACTGAAGTTGTAAATAAGTTAAAGAATTAACGAAGAAATTTAAATTAAAAGAAAGAGTGAGAGAGAAAACCGGATTGTTAATGAAAGATAAAGAGAAAAGAGAAAAGAAAGAAATGTGGAGTTATCACGACCGTCAACAGGTGTTCATTTGGTAACCCTTGTCTATGACGTTGACAAAACAGCGTGTTAAGGAACCGGAAGTATACCTAATTATAGTGGAAGGGCAAAAGCTTGTATTATTTAAATGCAAATGTACTTTAACAATACCCTTTTTGATAAAAGATTTTCAACGGTTCAGATCTATTACGAATCACCTATCGACGACCCCGTGGTAAGTCCAATTTCAAATTTATTACAAAAAATGATGTTAGTAGATCATAGTACGTGTATCAACTGTCTGAAGGCGTTATTCGAGGCGTTATTTTGTTGTATCGTCCTTTGTCCTGTGTGTTTCTATGTGAGGTGAATTTACATAACTAGCAAGTATTTATTTATTTATTGACAAATTTTATAGCACAATGTAGGTATACCAAGAAAGTATAATTTACTACCAATTTCCATTATCTGGTTCAATAGTTTATTAATATCTATCCATAGCTTATATCACTTAAAACATAGTTGCTATTCACAAACAATTACTTCCTAATACAGTTATATTTCTATTTAATTTCTATTCCAATTCTCCACCATTAAATTGTAATGTTTTGTTTGCCTACATTGCTGTTTTAATTTTTAATTTAATTTAAATCCACCTTTTTTACTTTGTATTGCTATTTATTATTTGACTGCCGATATGGCATTTTAACTACAATTAATAAGCTTTCGATCACCCTATTCCTCTTATTAGAACAATAGTCCCACACGAGCAGTACACGTCACAGATCTGGTTTTGACCTTAAAACAATCATTTTACAACTGCACAATCAAATTCTAACATACACAATAATTACTCAATACATTTACGATCCAAACGTTGTCAATCTTACATTAATAATAAATAGAATTCTTTAATATACATATAAATATAGATAAAATTAAAATAAAATAAAATAAAATAAAATCTTTAAAATCAACACACATTAAAATTGTAAAAAAGTCATTCACTAATTTGATTTACACAAACATAACAACAGACATAGATTTGCTGGTTAACTTGCACCAACTATCTCATCACCCTCAAGAACTCCTAATTCCCATAGATTTGTTTACCTTTGCTGCATCGCCCGTCTATTCCACCATATCCCGTTAACATAACTTTAAAAGAAACATCATGATAATGAAAACTGAGTTGATGGCACCTTGTATCCGAATGTAAGTACGACACGTTATGATTGCATGATTATGTATAGCATACTTCTGCGCATGTTGTCGCGTTTGAGGGAAGTTTTGTACCACCACCCCCATGAATGCTTGCATGTGCATTGGTATGCTATTTCGCTACTTTTATGTATGTTATTCAACATTGGCTTGATCATATGGATCTTTAGCATCTTTTACAACCAGACAATGTGCTAATTCTGGTTTTTATTTGTAGCATTTTGTAACTTGTTACCTTTGACCTGAAGATGCTCTACAAAGTTTAAAGAGCGAAACCGGTCGTCGGAAGTTATAATAAAGATTGAGAGTAAGTCTGACTTTTACTTCAGTTAAAATGAACTCTCACATGCAACCCATTCAAGATTTCAATAAATAAATCGTCAGTTTGTAAAAAAAAAATTGAACATCCCGTATCTCGGAAACGAAGCGTTTGCGGACATATGATTATAAAGCTAATTGTCATTATTTTCTCATGTAAAATTACCCCTTAAAGTGTGTCACACTTATTTAGAAACACCCTGTACTGATGACGAACATGGCCAGTTGTTAAAGTACCTAACTTTTTTATTATCCAATATAAGCGAATGAATCGAAAGACAAAATGTTAAGAAAACCTGGGGCTATAGTTAGGTTTTAATTTCAGTATTTTATAAATGCTAGAATAGTCCACAGGGTGATGCGAACTTTGAGAAAAATACACAGTTTGATTCGTACACCCGGTATTCAATGACAGTTTGACTGTCTAGCAACAATATTATTACAGCGATATTTACTGTCAATGAATAAGGCTATAACGTGGTAAAAAAAATCACTTAAATCCAACAACAGATTTAGGAAATTCGAAACTTAAAAAATGACCAAATTTTTAGTGGATCGGTTTTTTGCATCTGAGTGTACTTACTTTCTGAGTTATTTGCAAAAAACCGTCTAAAAACGTGTTTTTTTGTTGAAAATTAAACATTTTTAGACGCAAATAACTCGAAAAGTATCTTCTTCAAATGCCATCTCAGCGACGGAGGTCGGCAATCATCATAGCTATTCGGACTTTAGAGACGGCTGCTCTGAAAAGTTCATGTGATGTACAATGTACATCCGTACCATTCTCTGAGGTTTCGCATCCATGATATTCTACGTCTCCATATGCTTCTTTTTCCTTGGGTCTTTCCCTGCATAATCAATTGGAGCAAGTTGTATCTCTCTCCACGTGTAATATGCCAGAAATATTCCAATTTTCTGGTTTTGATTGTATTTAAGACTTCCATTTCTTTATTTATCTTTCTCAAAACCTCTTTGTTTGTGACGTGTTCCGTCCACCATATTTTCAGAATTCTTCAATAAACCCACAACTCGAACAATTCCAGTTTTTTCAGTGATGCTCAAGGTCCAAGCTTCCATTCCGTAAAACGAAGTCGAGAAAACGTAGCACCTAGCCAACCTTACTCTTATAGAGCTCTAACTTCAGATCTCAAATTAGCTCTAGCATTTTCTGTTCTAATTTTAGTTTCCTGAAACTAATCATTTGTGGAGTTAATCGTTGTTCCAAGATATACATATTGGTCTACTCGTTCGACATTGGTTCCGTTTACGAGGAGATTCTCGTTATTTCTTTGAGTTTTAGATATTCTCATAAATTTTGTCTTCTTGATGTTCATTGTTAAACCGAATTCTGCTCACTAGTCTCTGAAGATTTTCAATATTTTCGGCCAAGACGACACTATCATCCACATATCTAATGTTGTTAATGGGAACTCCATTTATCTTTATTCCAGTCCAGCTGTTTCACCCTGAAGAGGATTTAGGGTCTCCTCCGAGTAGGCATTAAAAAGAACTGGCGACAATACGCATCGCTGTTTCACCCACGTCTAATTTCAATTTCCTCTGACAGCTGTAAGGGTACGAACAGAACAAATGGGTCGCGGTGGAGGTGGAGGTAGAGGTCGCGGTCGATGTCGATATCCATGTAAAACAAACATATTGTAGTTGTAAGGGTTTATCAACATCCAAAATTGAGATCAACACATATTCATTTAATTCTTAAATGTACTAGAAACGAAAACCAAAACATACACATTTGTTTACATTTTTACTGGGTCACCTAGTTTTGTTAGAAGCACCAGTCGACGATATTGCATAGTCAACTAATTCATATTTTCGTATGTCATGGCCACGCTGAGTCGACAATATAAACAAACTAGATGTTATAAGTTTGTTTATATAAACACGAAGGTATGGTGATTCATTCTAATTCATTCGTATTATTAAAAAGAACATTCTTAATCCAGATGCTCTAGCAGATGGTTATAACCGCGAGCACATCAACTATTTACTGTGGTCTTTATAGTTGGTAATAAATAAGCAGTTATACATATTGTTTAATTCAGCAACCCCTATTGGTAGAGGGTAACTACCCCCAATTACCCTAAGATGTTTCCCGAGGGTGCATACCCGCATATAGTGAATGGAAGAGAACAGAGCAGGTAAGTCGCGGTGGAGGTTTAGCGCGATGCCATCCAGGAGGTTTACATCGATGCTTTTGAAAATAAAATGAGTTTGTTTTACATGGATGTCTACTGCGCGGCCTACAAGGATGCTTCCCTGTTATTGGTCCGTTCGAAGCCAAGTTGTCATTACCTGCGCTATCTGAGTTGATACTATTTATAATATAATCCCTTTTTTGTATTGAGTTTATTTTTGAATTTCTAAAGTAGGTAATTAAACTCAGTAAATTTTTGAAATATGAAGGAGTATCTTATTATTTACAGCTGACATTTCATCACTATCATCACTTGACTGACACAACATCGCAAAAGCACAGTCTTTTTGTCATTCAAAGTTCATTAAACTACTTCACTTGATAGTGGTTCTAGCTCGACTGACAGCGCAGGTGACCTCCTTGCTATGTGCTGTCGACATCGACCGCGACTTAACTAATAGCATCCACCGCGACCTACACCTCTACCTCGACCCACTTGTTCTGTTCTTACCCTAAGCTGTAAGTTAACACGTACTTTTGCTCATAGCTTATAGTATAAATTAGATATGATCCTGAGGTCATTGTAGTCTATCTTCTTTGATTTCAGGACATTCATTAATTGTTCATGTCGTACTTTATATAGTCAATAAAACTAGTGGTCGACAAGACAAGAATTCTTGTCTTGATAACAACTTTTTGTCTTGTCTTGAGAAAAAATCAAGAAATTTAAAAAATCTTGTCTTGACGTTTTCTTGACATCTTATATCTTGTCTTGACTCAAGAAATTTCAAGATCTGGAAGTTTCTTGATTACCTGTCCGGTGATTCCCCGGCGACCTTTTTATTGTGTTGCGTGCTAACACTGCCTAATAGATCCCAGAATGACCTACAGAATCCAACACTAGAGCCGAAAAATACTTAAATGAGCCTAGGTCAGAAGATGGTGAGAATATACTTGATTGGTATAAAAGACACGAAAATGTCTACCCGTAATTATCGAAAATGGCCAAGGATTTTCTTGGAACGCTAGCAACATCTGTACCTGCGGAAATGCTAGTTTTAAGAGCAGCTTTTTGTTTCAAAGTCAAGAAATCGGCTAGACGTTGACTGCATAAGAAGTATTATCTGCCTTAATTCATGGCTTATCAATTCCGATTAAAAAATTTATGTTACATTTACATGATTTACATTTTTGTAAATCGTTTTAACAAAAAAAGTGTTCAATACATTAAAGTACGTTATTTTATGTTAAAATACAGTCGGAAAAATGAAAGAATACCATGAACGATCACATCAATCACTTATTTTGTATTTGCTGCCTTTTTCTTTAACAAACGTTTGTTATTTATAGAAAAGACAGCAAATACAAATTAAGTGATTTATGTGATCGTTCATGGGTATTCTTTCATTTTTCCGACTGTATATTATATTTTTCACAAATAAATACGTTTTAGAGTTTTCATTATTATCTAGTCAAGATATTTCAAGATTTCTTGATTACTTGACAAGAAATCTTGGTATTGACATAAAATTTCTTGTCTTGTCTTGAAATTTAAAATTACTTCTTGTCTTGAAATCAAGACAAGATCAAGACAAGATCTTGAAATTTTCAAGAAATTGGCGACCCCTAAATAAAACACACATATTTTATGTATTGATTGACGTCTAGGCACTTTTCTATTAGGATATTAAGTGAGAAAAGAGCTTCACGCGTTCCTAGACTTTTGCGAAACCCAAAATGGGTATCATTAATGTCTATGTATGTCCAGTTTATGATTATGACGATATTCGGTTATGGACGACTTTCACTAGCAAATTTAGCACATGGGACATCAAGCTAACGGTGCGGTAATCGGCGTATTCTCTTGTTTTTCTTTTTGGGGAGACAAACAAAGATCAACGTTAACCATTCTTTGGGTAATACACCTGAGATATAAATGTGGTTCAAGAGTATCACTAGAACATCAATGTGCTGCTCATGAATGGACGAAAAGTATGGACTTCCTTAAAATCACCAGTTAGTTTATCCATTTACGAACTTATTTTAAACGTTGGGCAAGAGGAACCTGAATCCAAAATTTTAATCAAATACGTCGTGACAAGGAAAAATACACTATAAAACGGTCATTTACTGGCCTACCAGTTAGCCAATTGTTTCTAGGAGGTTTGTGGAGAAAGTAAAAATTAATTAATACGGTTCAAATTTTTGTTGCTAATCTGTTAGTTTTAATCTAGTAGTACTTGTCACAAAATAAAAATGTAAATTATATAATTAGTTATAATCGGTGAAGGTTTGTTTACGAAATCGAAAATGAAATGAGCCGTTTATCTTGAATCTAGATATCATACTTAGATCAGATCGGGTTTTTTATGGAGCATTTAATTTAAAGAAATTAGATATTGGTTTATAAAACAGCTAATGTTGATTCTAGGCTAATGGAAAAAATGTCCGATCATTGATTCTCCACCGTTCTTAAAGGAAATTTAACATTACATATTATGAAAATGATATTAGTGTTTGTTTATGCACGTAAACTAAAATTATAAGACTTGGCGTGAGATTAAATATTTAATAGTAGGGGAGGAAAGTATGCTAAATGTGCAGTCACTCGAGCGTTTTGGGGACCTATTGGGTTGTGAAGAGTAGGTTCTAAAACCAAAAAAAGTTAAGTAAAGTTTTCCATTTTAGTGGGGACTTTCCATTTTTAATTTAATTTTCCATTTCCAACAATCGTTTTTTCCGATTATAGCGCCATCTATCCATAATTCGAAAAAATGTTTCAAATAAAAGTTACTTATTTTTACGTAAGGAATCCGAATCTGCAATAAAAAATGGGGGCTCCTATTTAAAATTTTAAAGTAACCCCCCCACCGCATATCCGTGGGGGGTCGTGTTTGATGCCATTCGATAGATTTTTCAAACATATTGAATAAGTGTATTTTTCATTTTTTCGATCTGATTTCCATTTCGCGAAATATCGCGGGATTCGTATTTAAAATTTTAAATTTACCCCCCCCCTCTCCGTGGGCAGTCGGATTTGGTATCATTCGATAGATTTTTGACAAATATTGAGCACGTATTTTTTAGTTTTTAGATCTATCGTTCATTTCGCGAAATATAAGCTTTTTTTTGTGAAACTTTGTGACTCACCCATTTCCTTACGCCCCGCCCAAATCGTCAGATTTTAAAAATATACACTGTTTTGCATGTACTTAACTTACCTTATCTTAGTCTGACGATTTCGAGTTTTTCTAAGGATAGATTTTTTTTTTCGGGCCCGCCTTAACGAACTCCCCTGTTTACAGCCAATATATGGTAGATGTACATCTACAGGGTACCAGGGTTCTCCCCATATGATAATCTGACGCGTTCCAGTTACTGCAAAAATCTCCGCTTGGGCTCCCCTACCATAATGAAAACAAGGAAAAAGTAGAGAAAATGTATTTCAAAGTTTTGAAAACAAAGTAAAAATTCAGTAGGGGAGAGTCGGAAGTAGGGCAAGTTGTCACAATGCCGATTTTTTACCTTTGTGGCGATTTGTGAAGATAACACGCTGTGCCATCTACACTCGAAAGGTCTTATTCATCACCAATTCCTCACAAAATATTTCAGGGATCGGCCAGTAATTATTCCTCTTACTTGTGTAAATGTGTTTTAGCGCTACTCATGTAAAATTTTTAATATTCAAGCATCTAGTTCTGTGAGTGAATTTGTCAAACCAAGGTGAGGAAAATATATTTTAAAGGGTACTGTCAATCTTGTAGACTACAATGTAGGCATATCTTCTTATATATAAAAATCAATTGCTGTTCGTTAGTCTCGCTAAAACTCGAGAATGGCTGGACCGATTTGGCTAATTTTGATGTTGAATTATTTGTGGAAGTTCAGGGAAGGTTTATACGGTTTTATATAGTCATTTTAATAGCCACCAAAATTTTTATATCTATATGTACAAAATGCTCTTTTCACAGTGTTTGTTGCCATACTCCTCCGAAACAGTTTGACCGATTTTTATGAAATTTTACAAATATATTCGGCAGGACTGAGAATAGGTTGTTATCTATTTTTCATACCCGTACGTCACAAAGCAACAAACGATCTGATCAAAATTCAAAAACTTTTTAACTGTAGCGATTTAAAGGAAAAAACAGCCATTTTTGACCCTTCTTTGTTAATAACTAACCTCCGAACTGTGACATGCATTTTTATACTTATAATGTATTAAGTATACAGTACCCAAAAAACACATTTGCTACACCACTGGATGAGTGTCCCAACAAAAACCATATTGCCCTGTACTAAAAGGTAGCTAATTGGCTAGATCAGCGCAAGCATTGATTATAGACACGGATATATTATAGACACGGATATATAGGGTGTCCAGAAACTCTACCGACAAACGAAAACAGGAGATTCCTCAGATAATTTTAAGACAATTTAACTCAATTCACCTAGTCCAAAAATGCTTCTTAAGGGAGCTAGAGCTCTTTGAAGATGGCGTCATGAAATTAGTTTTTCTTAAATACCTCCAGAACGCTTCTATTTAGAAAAACGAAAATTGGTATGCATATTAACCTTTCAGAGATGAATCGATTCCATCCATTGCAAATTTCTAGTACCGGTAATAGGCGTGCGTTTTGGGTAGAGCAACGGATATTTTATCGCATAACTTTTTTGTCCTTAATTTTTATGCATTTTTGACACCGGATTAATAAATTGTGAGGTATTCTAGTACTAAAAGGTACTCTTGCTTTAAGTCGGTAGGACACTCCGTTTTCTAGAAAAATCGATTTGAAAGTTTTTCGTTTTTGGAATTTGAAAGAACTTTTCAACAAAAAACGAAGTATTTTACCAAAATTAAGTAAGAGTAACTTTTAGTACTCGAATACCTCATAATTTAATAATCTAGTGCAGCGATTCTCAATCTGTGGTACATGTACCACTGGTGGTACAATTCATTACTTGCGGTGGTACACAAAACACAAAAAAAATTAAAATAGTAGTACTTAGTAAGTCTTGATAATACACTCTAAAAATACAGGGTGTAACAAAAATACAGGTCATAAATTAAATCACATATTCTGGAACCAAAAATAGTTCGACCGAACCTAAGTAACCCTAGCACAAATATGCACACAAAAAAGTTACAGCCCTTTGAAGTTACAAAATAAAAATCGATTTTTTCCAATATATCGAAAACTATTTGAGTTTTCTGATTGAAATCGGACATGTGGCATTATTATGACAGGAAAATCTTAAAAAAAATTCTGCACCTCATAAAAATTTTATGGGGGTTTTGTTCCTTTAAACCCCCCAAACTTTTGTGTACGTTCCAATTAAATTATCATTGTGGCACTATTAGTTAAACACAATGTTTTTAAAACTTTTTTGCCTCTTAGTAATTTTTCTAACTAGTTTTTATCGAAATATTTTGAATATTTGTCAAATCCACCACATATTTGTATACTGTTAAGTACGATTATAGAGACCCTATAATAATATGAAAATTTATTTATAAATTACAGATTTTATAAGTATATTTTGAACCATATTAAAAAAGAAGCCACATCTCGATAAAAGGTGCCTTATCGGAAAAATACTAAGAGGCAAAAAAGTTTTAAAGACACTGTTTTCAACTAATGGTACCGCAATAATAGTTAAATTGGAACGTACACAAACATTTGGGGGGTGTAAAGGCACAAAATCTCCATAAAATTGTTATGTTAACATATTAAAAAAGAAGCCGCATCTCGATTAAAACTGGTATATCTAAAAAATACTAAGAGGCAAAAAAGTTTCAAAAACATTGTGTTTAACTAACGGTACCACAATAATAATTTAATTGGAACGTACATAAAAGTTTGGGGGGGTTTAAGGGAACAAAACCCCCATAAAATTGTTATGGGGTGCACAAATGTCACTATAATTCCTTTGTAAGATGTCCCTGCCATAGTCATGCCACATGTCCATTTTCATTAAAAAATCTCCAATAGTTCGATATATCGGAAAAATCGATTTTCATTTTGTAACTTCAAAGGGCTGTAACTTTTTTGTGTGCATATTTGTACTAGGGTAAGTTAGGTTCAATCGAACTATTTTTGGTTCCAGAACATGTGATTTAATTTATGACCTGTATTTTTGTTACACCCTGTATATGTGGTACCAAAAATAATAAGAAGAACTGTAGGTGATACATGACTCAAAAAGTTTGAGAACCGCTGATCTAGTGTCAAAAATGTTCACAAATTCAAGACAAAAAAGTTATGTTATAAAATAACTGTTGACCTACCGAAAACGGACGCCTATGACCAGTACTAGAAATTCGCAATTAATGAAATCGATTTATCTCTGGAATATAAATAAATGTACCAGTTTTCGTCTTTCTAAACAGTTTTTTTTTTGGAAATTTTTTTTAATTCAAAAAGCGAAAAATTTTCAAATCGATTTTTCTAGAAAACGGTGTGTCCTACCTGCTTAAAGTAAGAGTACCTTTTAGTACTAGAATACCTCGCAATTTAATAATCCAGTACCAGAAATGCATAAAAGTTAAAGATAAAAAAGTTATGCGATAAAATAACCGTTGCCCTACCCAAAACGGACGCTTATGATCGGTACTAGAAATTTGCAATGGATGGATTAGATTTATATCTTGAAGATAAAAACGCGTACACATTTTAGTTTTTCAAAATAGAAGCGTTCTGGAGGTATTTAAGAAAAACTAATTACAAGACGCCATCTTCAAAGAGCTCTAGCTCCCTTAGGAAGCATTTTCGGACTAAGTGAATTGGGTTAAATTATCTTAAAATTATCTGAAGAATCTCTTGTCTTCGTTTGTCGGTAGAGTTTCTGGACACCCTGTATATCCGTGTCTATAACACTGGGGAACAATTTGAAACTTAATTTCTGTTGAGTTAGATTTTTTAGCTGTTTTCTATAGAATTAGGTATGCTGATTTCAAAACTGTTGTTAGTTTTCTTCTATCACGTCACGTTCTTTTTCTATGTGGGTGGGGCGCCTGGTGGGTGTAATGACGCTCTGATAACTGCAATTTGTCTAGACTGGCCTGTTAAATTCAGTTATATCTGTTATACTGTGGTGAAACGTTGTGTGTCGGTTAGCAATATTTAGTATTTTGTTACTGAAGTGTATAGAACTGCTTAGTGTGTTTGAACTGAAACGTTTCCTCATGGTTACCTCTGCTTCTATACGTCGTAAGTGCGAAAACAGCCCCGATTCGTTTTGTTATATATGTGGCAGTTTTACCATTCCCAGTCAAAAGACAAACATTAGTACATTTATCAGACAAGCATATTTTGCCTATTTTAAAGTGAAACTTGGTGATCAAGATAAAGTATGGGCGCACCTCATAAAGTGCATTTCCGGGTTTACGGATGTGGACCAAGGGAGAACGTGCTAAACTTCCATTTGGTATACCTATGATTTGGCGTGAGCCCATAAGGTCATTCAAGTGATTGTTACTTTTGTATAGTGAAAACATCAGGATATAACAAGAAAAACAAATGTAAAATAGAGTATCCTAGTTTACTGTCAGCTATACGCCCAGTGCCGCATTCAGCCGAAAACCCCGTGCCAGTTTTCAATGAATTTCCCTCTTTGGAAGAAAAGGAATACGGATATTGTGCAGATGAAAGCGACTCCAACGATGAAGATGTCGAAATTGAAGATGACTCCGTACGTAAGGGATTCGAAAAACAAGAGCTAAATGATTTGGTACAATATTTGGGACTATCCAAAAAAGCTTCAGAGCTCTTAGCATCACGACTCAATGAGAAACACTTGCTTGAAAAGGGAGCCAAGGTATCCAATTTTCGAACACAAGAAAGGGCATTTCTGGAATATATTCAAAGTGAACGTGGATTTGTGTTTTGCCATAATGTAAGTGGTTTAATGGAAGAATTGGGAATTTCAAACTATAACGCATCTGACTGGCGACTGTTTATAGATAGCTCAAAGCGAAGCTTGAAATGTGTTCTCCTCCATAATGGAAATTTATTTGGTTCTGTTGCATCATGGAAGTACGGTACTCAGGTAGATGGGATGTACATATGATGGCTGACTATTGTTGGAGCATCAAGCGAGAAAGTACACAAACTGAACACTCCAGAAAAAGCCATAAACGCAATTTTTTTTCTTAATTTGTAAGTAATGTTCATTAATTAAACAATTTTGTTTATATGAACTCGATTCAACTTAAATTAAATGATTTGTAAACTGTATAATTGGTACGTTTTTATTTTATGTTCCTTTATATGCATGATTTTTATGATTTTTGAGAAAATCCTGTAGTTTTAAAAGTTGACGTGATAGAGAAAATCTGAGGTTATTCTCAGATTCAGACGCCAAAAATTAGTGCAAAACAAGTGTCAGATCTAACTCAACAAAAAATGTGTTCCCAAGTGTAATCAATGGCGCAAGCAAAACCAAGATAAATAATATTTTCGGTTTATTACAACAAACGTGAGACATCCTGTACTTCTCCGATAGATAGGTAGGTACAGTTGTGATAGCAGGAATATCGATCGATACACTCTAACAAGCCGAAGACAGCTTATACATCATAAATTATTAATAAAACACGAAGCAGTCACTAGTTAAGGTGACTTCCAAATAACTGAAATTTGGGGGAAATATATAACGAGCAAAAATTTATTCGAAATGTCTCGTATACAGGGCTCCTCGATAACAATATCGATAAAATATCTGTTTCCTTAATTTGGCAAAAAAAGATCTTTCAATGTTATAATACCCAATTAAATATAAGGAATAACTAACCTTGAGGACTTTTAGTTCTTTTGTTCTATGATCCGAATAAGAAGGGTAGGTCATACATAACATACATACTAGATGGTCTAATAAGTAACCTCCTTCGAAATGAAAAGCAACCTTCCAAAATTTTATTCGATATAGACTCATTCTAGCTCAACACAATGATTCCAACGATTTACCAAGTTCTTTATGGCGTCTGAATAGTACGATAATTTTTTTTGTTATGTTGGTACACTCTGCATATAAACAGTGAAGTTTCATTTCAATCTGTCAATTCATTATTTTTTTAGAAGTCATTTAGTATCGATGTGTCACAGTATTTTTTACAATGGAAACAATCAAGTATCGTGTAGAGATTAAGTTTTTATTTTTAGAAGGTTTAAAAAGCGTGTGACACACACGCAAACTTTAAGTACGCGAGTTTACGCCTTAGGCCCGGCGCAAATTGAACCTAAGCGAGACACAACCTGCGCCGGCGGGACGGGTGACCCTTGCATTTATTTTTCTAGCGTGCCGCATATTGAACACAACCCAACCCAACCGTTGGCTATCGACGTGGCGAATAGAGACGGGCAAAATCAGTGCAGACATATAACGGTTACTTTTGATGCCGGTTCTCAGTGGTACTGAGTACAAATACTGATGTATCTGATCCTTGTACTGAATTGAGTAGGAAACTTAAAATCCGTATTTCCGTACTTGTAACTAGTAACGTTTTAAAAATATCTTACACGTCCCTAGTAGTCGTAACGGTATGACCTTCGAAAACATCGAATTTGATCATAAGCGGGTCTTATAAGCGGGATCATAAGCACTGAGTATTTTATTTCTGCACATAATACTATATTTAAAATAATCTCTCCCCTACTGCTCGGCCATAACTCATATTCCTCAATTTACTGCTCGGATCACAATAATTTATAATTAATGCAGGATCGCAATCATTTACAATTACTGAAGGTCATAATTCATGATCCCTCCGCTACTGATCGGTCATAAAAAATAACACTATCTGCATATTTCGTTTTTAATTTTTAAGCATAAACAAAAATGTAATATGTAATAAACAAAAATGTAATATGCCGACAAGTTGACTTTGATGGTAATGCGATATTTTTATCGATCACGGTTTTAAGTAACATGAATCATTTTTCACCTTATTTTTCTCTCAATTGAGAACAAACTGCTGATTTATAAAACAGTCATCAAACCTATATGGACGTACGGTATAGAACTATGGAGTTGTGCCAGCAAGTCAAACACAAAAATTATCCAAAGAACTCAATCAAAAATTCTACGCACCATCGCAAATGCCCCGTGGTACATTTCCAACCAAACCAGACCTAAACATCCCGTTAGTCAGCACAGTAATTCAAGAAAGAGCCAACAGACATCACGAGAAATTGGAAGACCACCCCAACCAATTAATATTACCATTACTGCAGCCACTAAACAACAGAAGATTGCGAAGATTATGGCCCATAGATCTTCGCTGAAACTGAGGTGAAACCGCTGGGTGATGTACCTCATAACGCCATTTTAGTGTACAATAATACATTGATATATCGTCGCCTTATACTATAACTTGATAACTCCAAAATTGACGTTTTTGAGATAACTAGTTCACAAGATGTATTTTATTTGCCTCCATATTGTGTAAAAACGTGATAGCTCACTTCAAACGGGTTAAGTATTTATTTATGATTGACGAAAGTTGATAAAACTCAAATGCCACTAATATTCAGTGCTAAAACTTGACAAGATAAGTTATCAAGCTATTATTTAATCGAAATAATCGTGAATACAACATACACTGAATGCTATAACTAGATAACTCGAGTTATCTAGTTTTAGCACGTGTTTCTCTGAAACCATTGAACTTACCACATAATTGCTATGTGTTTATTCGGTTCATTTTAATGCAAGAATTCGAGAATTGTTAGCAGATCTGGCAACCCCCATGGCAGAGGGCTAATTTTCAACAAAATAATGTTTAAAATATTAGTTGTGTTAAAAAGTTCACTTATATGCGACTTAGCACAACATGCGACATTACCAAATGTTAACATTATGGTAGTGCTAAAAGTTGATAACTTTAATTTTTCATGTGTTTTTCCAGATTGGAAAACAAATTTACACCATATTCCTAAATAGATCAGTTGCCAAAATGTTAAGGAACAGTATTTTAGAGCCGCAGAGTGAATTCCATATTTACCAACATCATGGTAGCAGCACAAATATCTTTAAAATCTTTAAACTCGTTTATCTCAAAACTACTAATTTCGAGTTATCAAGTTATAGTATTAAGGCGACGATATGTTATTGTACTTGTTATCAAATTAGCTTATAGAATATGTAATTCTGATTGTTAATAAATGCTTACAAAAAAAAAACCTTATTTTTCTAATAATGTGTTTTTTTAAAGGCATAACTTTGATTATTAATTTCGTATCGCCGCTTATTTAGTCTACCAAAAGGTATCAGAATTTAATGACAAAGACAACGCAGTTTTCACCCGGGGTGTTAACTACGCTAATATTTTTAGTTATCATAATAAATTACACTTAGGTACCATCCGTATTCATTTCAGATATGTCCATCTCGCAAACAAAAACAAGTAAAAATAAACATCTGGCGGTGAGTCACGCGTCCCACGGCCCAAAAAAACTGTACGCCGATGACAAACGTTTCCAAGCGAGACCTGCGAACGCATGCACTGATAGTAGAATGCGCAAAACTGTCTACGCAGTTCCCCGGTGCAGGTTGTGTCTCGCTTAAGCGCTGGTTTCCTCGAAAGCGGTGCCGACAACCTGCGATCGTAACACTGCGATGAATGACATCATAAAAAACTGTACCATGAAAAATATAGCGGTGTTTTCCAAGGATGCGTTGGGAGCCACCGCCTGCTGAGCTTGCACATTCCATTGCTGCAGTGAAGAGCCTTGAATTTTTCACCGTAATCTGACGTAATTCATCGCAGTGCTACGGTCGCAGTTTGTCGGTGCCGCTTTCGAGGAAACCAGCGCTTTAGGATCAATTTGCGCCGGGGCTAAAGATCGCGGACTTACTCGGCTCGCCGTCGGTGACAAACGGCAGACTTAGGTATATTGTCGGTATTTTCAGTACCTACGTTTCATAAAAATGAACACTTACATTTTACATTATATGTATTTTACAAAAAATATCGTTTTATTTAAAAAAAAATTGTCCTAATAGACCACCGTTCTTCTTCGTCCTGGACTGCCTTTGCCTGCTATTTTTCCTTGCATGATATTTTGTAGCAATCTATATTTTGAACCTCTCATTACATGTCCGAAATACTCCACCTTTCTCTGCTTGATGCTTTTTATGATCTCAGTAGTCTTGCTGAGACGTTCTAGTATTGTGGAGTTTCGAATTTGCTCCACCCAGGAAACTTTTAAAATTCTTCTATAGCACCACATTTCGAAAGCCTCCAGGGGTTTAGATCGATTTTATTTACAGTCCAGGACTCGACACCGTAAAGTAAGACCGAGAACACGTAGCAGCGAAGTAGGCGGATCCTCAATGCCAATTTTAGGTCTCTGTTACATAACACCTTGGACATCCTTGTAAAAGCGGCTCTAGCCTGCTCTATCCTAGATCTAATTTCGCCGTGACTTTCTGCGTTACAATTTAATTGCTGTCCAAGGTAAACGATTTTATCAACTTGCTCAAGTTTGGTATTATTTACATATATAGACGGTGACGGTTTTATATGCTGTTGTTTACTTATTACGAGTATTTTGATTTTTCGTATGTTCAGATCCAGACCTGCCTGTCTACAACTCTCAACGACACTATCCAGTAGTGTTTGCAGATCTTCTTGACTAGAAGCTAGGAGTACTGTATCGTCCGCATATCGCAAATTATTGATGACTTCACCGTTCACAAGTATTCCTTCTTGTTTTTCAGAAAGTGCTTTTCTGAAAATTCTTTCGGAGTAAACGTTGAAAAGCAGGGGTGACAAGAGGCATCCCTGGCGTAGTCCTCTTTTAATATTAAGAGCCTGTGATTCCACACCATCTACTAAAACTAATGTTGTTTGATTTCAATTACTTACTTGGCGGACTTAAAGTACGCGTACTTGCGGTGACTTACGTACTTACTCGCGTGTGTGTCACCCCTTTAAGCAAAAAAATTTTATGAACGAATGTTGAAAGTGTATAAGGACTCTTGGCCTTCAGTAAGTACAGTAGAAAGAGCTGCTGACTTTAAACGTGGACGTACAAACAAGCCTTGAACGTCAAGGACATCCAAAAACAGAAACAACACCAGAAATCGTATAAAAAATACAAGATATATGGTATTGGAAAATCGTCGAGTGACTAAAAGAGATTTAGTAGAAGTCCTAGGCATCTCATTGGTCGGTGTAAGTAATATTTTGAATGCAGTATTGGGTTTCAGAAAGCTGTGTTCACAATGGGTGCCGCATTAGCTAACAACGGAACAAAAACATTTGCGAATGCGACTTTTTCAGCAACATAAAGTAGATTTTGTGCATCGATTAACTATGGATGAGACTTGGGTCTATCACCATGATCCTGAATCAAACCAAGAGGTTAAAGAGTGGTGTGAATCTAGTTCTTCGGCTCCGAAACGAGTTCGTGTCCAGAAATCGGCCGAAGAAGTAAAAAAATAAATTCTGGATATTATTGTAACCTTTTAACCCAACTGAAGGAAAAATTCGTAAAAAAAGACCCGGTTTGCAGAAGAAAAAAATGATTTTACATCAGGACAATGCACCGTGTCATATGAGCATTTTAACAATGGCTAAAATCCATGAATTAAATTTAGAAATATTGGAGCATCCACCGTATTCATCAGATTTGGTCCCTAGCGACTTCCATATTCAATACCTAAAAAAATGCATGCGTGGAAAGCGTTTTTCATCAAATGATCAGGTTATAACAGCTGTGGAAGCGTATTTTGCAGCCCTTCTAGTTTCTCACTTCACGGATGGAATTCATAAATTGGAATCTCATTGAAACAAGCGTATTGATTTTCAGGGAGACTATACTGAATAATAAAGTGTATTTAAAACCATGAAATTGTGTTTTTCTTATCGAACCGGAAAACTTATTGAACATCCTATTATCTCACAGAGGAAGTTACTTACTGATTGATAAATTAGATTTAGACATGTCCAGGCTATAGTATGATGGCTCCAGTACACGTTGGGCCAACTACTTGGCCAATGAGTTGGGCCAATAAGTTGGGCCAAGTAAGAACAGTGAATACATGGTGATTACACGTTGGTGGAGTTATCAGTCTGCATTAACCTTTCTTAGTGGATAAACAAAAAACAAACTCTGATTATGGATATGGATGTGGAGACTGTAGCAGCCGCCGCAATTAATTTGTACAACGCGTTCAATGCTTATAGAAAAATGTACCAAACAAGAGTGATTAAAAAACAATGGCGCAAACGACGGTGCTTTTACACCGAAAAAGTATTAATATAAAAAACACAACCTTAAAATTAATACTTATAAATAGTATCAGTATTGTGAGAAAACAAATATTTTAAACTCAACGACAACAACGTGTTCATAACCAAACAGCTGTTTGGCAGATCGCGCAAGTTCCAAAAATCCTTTGATTTGTGCACCAAATACCGACAAAATTCGGTTTGTAGACCAACGCTGATCGCCAATCGCAAACTCATGCCAAGTGGTCCTGTACACGTTGGCCCAACTCCTTGGCCCAACTGATTGGCCCAACGTGTACTAGCCCCATGAAGTGTATTTCGAACTATAAAATTATGCTTTTCTTATCGAACCGCAAAACTTATTGAACAGCCTAGTAGCATATCATTGACATTGGAAAAACGGAGCATGGAATGTTCACGGTGTGTCTCTACGTACTATATTTTTGTCTAGACTAGTAAACCAGGACTAATCTGTAAAAAAACCTGGATTTTTAGATGTGAGAGGTGGCATTCGGATTTTTGCAGATAAAGTTAGGTGGTACCTTCAGTAATAATAATTGACTTATGCTCCTTATCAAATATGGCCGGAACATTAATAAAAAAATTAAAATATTTAAAAATTTCGAAAAACATCGATTTTTTTCTGCTTTCTTTGCTTATAACTTTAAAACGGTTCGTTTTGGAACAAAGTCGTAGAGAAATAAAATAAAGATAATTGAATTTTGTATGATATACGACTAGTCAAAAATGTCTTAAGGTATGCTTTTTCTCATGAGGATCTTTCAGTGCGTCACAGTTTTTCGATTTCTTTTTAACGCATTAAATTGTATGTGACAGAAAAAACGCACGTCGGTGATTACATTTCGTCGGTGACATTTATAACATTTATTCTAGTTGTCAATAGATGGCGCTATAATCTAAAAAAAATTATTTACTAATTATATAATATATCTACGATACGAATATAATCTGTACAATTTATAAGACTATACAAATCAAAGAAAATACTATTTTATAAATGCAATAAACACAATTGATTTGTTTTTATGCAAAATTGCAAATAAAATGTGACAACTGTCAGATTTAACTAAAATGTCATGTTAGAATAAATGTCATAAATGTGTATTATCACGGACTTACCTTTTTTTCTATCATTTGTGACGCACTGAAAAATGCTCACTGTTGTTATTCAATGTTTCTTAACCACTTTGGTGGCACTTAGAACCTTAGTAATTCGCTTAGAAAATTCTTATAACTTACTTAAATGGTCTACCAAATTTCATTAAAATCGACCTTATAGATTTTGCATAATAAATTTGCAATGTAAATGTTTTTAAAAAAGTTCAAATTTTTTAAAATCTTTCTGAACAAAAAGTAGACCATGCTAATTTTTTTACATATAAAGAGGTGCTCTACCTATCTAATACACTTTACAGAATTAAAATCGGATTATTTAAGGGACCTCAGCAATGTTTTAAAATTATAAATAATTTCTTGGCTTATAAACAAATAGCTTTGTTTAATAATAAAAAAATTAATTTTTAGCAATGCAAATAATTAAAACCGGTATAATTTGACTTAAACTTTCAAATGATGTCAGCAGAATTGCTATTTTATTTTTTATTCAAAAGTTATTCTCGTTCAAAAATTGCAATTTTTCGATTTTTTTAATGTTCAACCGCGTTTATCTCGAAAACTATGCATCCTACGAAAAAACTTGTAAGAGCATTTTTTGCTTAGAATTACTCAAGAAATACAAAAAAATGTTTTATTTTGCGAAAAATCGATGTTATGTAATTCCTCAAGTTCTTTGTTTATAACAATCTTATCGACATCCGGATCAACTGTTATCCAAAAAATTCGTGTTCTACGCTACGGGTCAAAATACATAAAAAAAACTTGGGTAAGTCCATCTAAATAAAGGAGCCCATAGCACCCCCTCCTGGACACAGTACTAATTTGTTTATAAGCCAAAAAATTGTTTATAACTTTAAAACATTGCTGAGGCTGCTTAAATAATCCGATTTCAATTCTGTAAAGTGCATTATATAGGTGGAGTGCTTCTTTATATGTAAAAAAATTGACAAATCTTTGTATGTTCTAGTTTTTGTTGTGCAAGATTTTAAAAAATTTTAATTTAAAAAAAAGTTTAGATTGCAAAATTATGCAAAATCTAGTAAGTCAATTTTAATAAAATTTGGTAGACGGTTTTAGCACATTACAAAAATTTTCTAAGCGAATTAGGAAGGTTCCAAGTGTAACCTAAGTGATGGAAAAACATTGAATAAGGACAGGCTTGTTTTGCCCCCTTATTTTATATTTATTGCTATTTTGCAGCAAGGGTGTTAAATTAAGACATTTTTAACCAATCGTATCTGATAGAAAATTTAATTATCTTTGTTTTATTCCTATACGACTTTGTTCCAAAATGAATCGTTTTAAAGTTATAAGCAAAGAAAGTAGAAAAAAAAACGAAATTTTTTGAAATTTTTAAATATTTTATTTTTTTTTATTAATGTTCCGGGAATATTTGAGAAGGAGCATAAGTCAATTATTATTAAGAGGATCGGTACGTATTTTCTGCTGCAATGCTATTCAAATGGGGATTAATTTTTTTCGAATCCTGAGAAAACTAATAAGTATTTTTGAAAAATTTAAACGCAGAATGAAAGATCACGTTATTAGCGAGGGCCGAAAGTCCCTGAGAACTTCTATAATGTTTATTTTAATAAGTTACAGGGGTGAAAAACTAAGAGAAAATTTAGTGTGATTTTTAATTTCAAATATATCATTCAAAATAAACTTTTTATTTATTCTAAGGGACTTTCGGCCCTCGGTAATAATTTAGTCTTTCATTCTGCGTTTAAATTTTTCAAAAATATTTATTGGTTTTTTCAGGATTCGAAAAAAATAAACACAATGCCGTGGTGATATTTTCCAAATCTATCTTTGTCTTACAACGCACTCAGCCGAATATAATATTGTCAGCATATATAGTCAGTCAGACACTGACAATCAGTGACAATTTTAAATATTTGACATTGCATCGGGAAAATGTTGAGTTATTGATTAAATATTATTGAAATATAGTGTATTTGATAAATAAATAATTGATTTAAGACGTGAACTTAATAAAAAGTTATTTATTGTGTATTATTTGTGGAAGATCCAAGCAGAGAATACATCAGGATAATATATATTCTGTGATCCAAGTATTTTGTTGTTAAAGATGTTCAAAATTGTAAGCGTTCCATAACAATATATTATTAAAAAATCACTTGTAACACTTTTCCTCTTTTCTCGATTGAGTATTAGTCTTTGTTGTACAAATAAATTATTACAATCACTGAATACATAGTTAGTGAAAAAATTATCACATTTATTAACTGAATTAATAATTTCCAATTATAAAAATAACAGTTATCCAAGAACATTCAAAACCCATCTCTTTAAAAAAATGATGACATTTTCAAGTAGAATGACATTCTAGTAATGTTTACATATCCATACCAGTGTGAATTTTACTACACGTAATTTGCCGTGTAAAGACAGAAAAAGTAGGGATACACGTAAAATATTTGCGAATTATGTACCCATAGCCTTAACGAAGTTATCACCTAACTTTATCCGCAAAAATCCGAATGCCACCTCTCACATCCACCTAAAAACAGATCCTTCCTGGTCTATAGACACTGGAGATTTCTTGATTTCTTTCCCTATTACGGTACTGATAAAGAAATTATGCAAGTTCAAATTACATTAGCTGAATATAAAACTTTACAATTGTATTGGTATGATAGATGAGGAAAACTACTTACTAAAACGTTTGAATTGGTTCAAAGTTTACAGACCTGGAACAAAGAAAAATACAAAGTCAATAATATTAATATAAAAGTAAGTTCGTAAAATTGTTGCATTAAATTCTGAAAATAAACTAGAAACTATAATAATTTCTATCGATCAGATTGCAATGAAATAAACTATTGGTATATGAGAGATCCTCCAAAAATTATGTATCAAAGAGAAGATTAAGAAATAGGCTAATATGAATTTTAAAAATACCATGCTCATCATCTAACAAAAAACCAAATTTGATCATTAAAAATCTAAGGTGGAATATGGATTAAATTTGATGATGGATGAATTTGATTTATAGATTTGGCAATATATTTAAGTGTGTGCAGATAATGGTACAAAACAAAAGGTGGTGAAATCAGACTAGCATCCTATTGATAGAGTGTGAAGTAAATATACCTCTCTCTACTCATTATACCCACTTAGGGACGTCATTCATTAGGCACGAGTAGTAAATACAGTGCCGTGTCGTGCTATATTTCTATGCTCTTCTACTGCCTCTTTATTTACTGCAAATTTGCAGGGTGTGTGTTGGTTCCGTGACATCTCGTAATGCGACAGCTCATAACCCGACAAATGGTAACGGACAATTCGTAACGGCCACATACACGTTACACAAACACATAAAAAACTCTTATCATGGAATAGGTGTAGGTATTTCCTAATCCATTTTGGCCTAGTAGAGACAGCTGACTGACAAAGTTGGATATTCAAATCTGCTTGCTTACTTGCTTGCTTGGTTATTGGTCTTGCCACCCTTGCTTTATGCAATTTGGCCAGCTCGATCAGGTTGGCGGTCACGACGTTGACTGACTCATGACTCATGACCAATGTCGGGCTCGCCGAATATGTCTACTTCTTGATTTTTTGTAAACTATTGGATAAAACAAAGTAAATTGGTAATGTGATAACTTTGACTAAATATTTACTTTTTGTACAAAGTTAGCACGCGAACATATGTGTGTTATGCAATAACAAACACAATATATTAGTAATACGCATGAATTAGAAAGAAGGTGTAGCTAGTTGAGCATTCTAGTTTTATTCTGTTTATGCTAAGAAACTTCATAATTGCTTTGATTGATTCTTCATCTAGGTTATGTACAATTGAATATATTGTTATCGGGGTTGGAAGTCCTTGATTGGCGAAAAAATTGTAGATATCCCAGTTTGGAATGGAGTTAATAGGGCATTCAAAAAATATGTGATAAGATTTTCTATGGACCCACATTCGCAATAGTGATTGTCTGTCAGGTTCATCCTTTGCAAGTTTTTTTTTGTTAGACAGTGCCCTATTCAATGTAAAATTGAATATATTGTTATCGGGTTGGAAGTCCTTTATTGGCGAAAAAATTGTAGATATCCCAGTTTGGAATGGAATTAATATGGCATTCAAAAAATATGTGATTAAGATTTTCTATGGACCCACATTCGCAACAGGGATTGTCTGTCAGGTTCATCCTATGCAAGTTTTCTTTTCTTAGACAGTGCCCTGTACGTAACCTAATAATTGTAGTGGTCTATGTGTCTTCGATCTATGAATGGAAGAATGGCAAACCATTTATTTTTAGGAAAGATAGGTTGTACTTTTCGGTATTGATAGTCATTGATTCTGATTAGGTTGTTCCATTTATTTCTGAATTCATCATACACTTTAGACTTACTGTCAGCATATATGTCTTGGGTATCGAGGATCGAGGGGCATGGGCACTGGTATGTTCAAATTTCTTCCTATAATAGCTAGGGTGTCAGCTTCTTCGTTACCCGGGATATTTGAATGCCCTGGTATCCATGTTAATCTGATGTCAAAGCCATTTTCAGTTGCATGAACTGTTGACGTTTGACAGCTGACATTAAAATATTAATATTTTTAACATTTTTAAAAGGAAAAATTGAAAATTTTTACAATGGAATTAATAAGGAAATGTACCTTAGATGTCTGTACTAATCAACTAATAAATGAATTAATAACATCATTAATTTTAAGAGTAAATGGCCCAAAATATATACACACCGTGTTAGGTTAAAAATAATAACAGACAGTAATAAGGAAGTTCAATTTGTTAATTGTGAATTCTCAAATTCAAAATTGTAGAAGATATTAGATTATTGAGATTATTGATTGAGATATTAGAATGATGTTATTTATCATCTTTTTGTCAATTATGAAGGTCTTTGAAATGACCTTGACAGGGTGTATGAATATTTTATTAAGTTAAATCCCCTAAAGTTTATAGTAGAAGTATTAACGGTGATTTTATTAAATGCAATATTTATATTATAGCATCTGAGCATTTAATAAAATCACTGTTAATACTATATTTACGGTGGCGGGCAGGAGTGAATATAACAATTATAAGGGTTTTTTGTGACGTTCGTGATCGATACAGTGCACAAAAATTTAAGAATAATTAGGTCATGACGTAACTAAGCAAAATCTCCAGGGGCGGAAACCAGAGTGGAGGATGAGGGTAGTTATAAGGGGTCAAAGTCGCGGTTTTTTTTATTTTTTTTGTGACGCTCATGATCGAGATACGTGCACCAAAATTTGGGAATAAGTGGATCATGCCGTAACTAAGCAAAATCTCCAGGGGCGGAACGCTGCAAGGGGAACAAAGGGGTGGCGAGCAGGGGTAAATATACAAATTATAAGGGGTTTTTTGACGTTGGTCCTTATAATTTTTATATTCACTCCTACCCACCACACCTTTCTACCCCACGCAGCTTTTCGCCCCTGGATATTTTGCTTAGTTACGACAGTTACGTCATGATCTAATCATTCCCAAATTTGTGTGCACTATATCGATCACGAACGACACAAAAAACCCTTATAATTATTATATTCACCTCTGCCCGCCACCCCTTTGTCCCCCATGCAGCGTTCCGATTCTGGATATTTTGCTTAGGTACGTCATGTTTCTACGTCATCTACTTATTCCCAAATTTAGGTGCAATATCTCAATCACGAGTGTCAGAAAAAGTACTAAAAAGTGTAACTTTGACCCCTTATAACTACCCTCGTCCCCCACTCTGGTTTTCACCCCTGGATATTTTGTTTAGTTACGTCATGATCTACTTATTCCCAAATTCTGGTGCACAATCTCGATCATGAGCGCCCAAAAAAAATAATAAAAACCGCGACTTTGACCCCTTATAACTACCTGCGTCCACCACTCTGGTTTCCACCCCTGGATATTTTGTTTAGTTACGTCATGATCTACTTATTCCCAAATTCTGGTGCACAATCTCGATCATGAGCGCACAAAAAAAAATAATAAAAACCGCGACTTTGACCCCATATAACTACCTGCGTCCACCACTCTGGTTTCCGCCCGTATGGGAAAGTCATGTGCACAACTAATTCAACATATCCCCGTATAGTTTGTTTATATTACTTATCACGAGCAAAAAATCCGCTCTAAGTTCTTGGACTAATAGATTGATTGAACCTAACTTATTACCTTAAAACAAATGTACACATAAAATTTGAAGTTACAAAATGAAAATCAATTTTTTCCAATATATCGAAAACTATTAGAGATTTTTTATTGAAAATGGACATGTGGCATTCTTATGGCAAGAACATCTTAAAAAAATTATAGTGAAATGTGTGCACCCCATAAAATTTTATGGGGGTTTTGTTACCTTAAATCCCCCTAAAATTTTGTGTATGTTCCTATTAAATTATTATTGTAGTACTATTAGTTAAACACAGTAAAATTTTATGGGGGTTTCGTTACCTTAAACCCCCCTAAAATTTTGTGTATATTCCTCTTAAATTATTATTGTAGTACTATTAGTTAAACACAATGTTGTTAAAACTTTTTTGCCTCTTAGTACTTTCTCGAAAAGCCAGTTTTTATCGAGATATTTTGAATATTTGTCAAATCCACCACATATTTGTATAATTATGGTTAGTACGATTATAAAGACCTGGTAATAATATAAAAATTTATTTATAATTTACATTTTTAGATATATTTTAAACCATATTAAACAAGAAGCCATATCTCCATAAAAGGTGCCTTATCGAAAAAATACTAAGAGGCAAAAAAGTTTTAAAAACACTGTGTTTAACTGATGGTACCGCAATAATGGTTTAATTGGAACGTATACAAACATTTGGGGGGTTTAAAGAAACGAAACTCCCATAAAATTTATGCGGCTTCTTTTTTAATATGTTTACATAAAATTTTTATGGGAGTTTCGTTTCTTTAAATCCCTCAAATGTTTTTGTGTACGTTCCAATTAAACCATTATTGCGGTACCATTAGTTAAACACAGAGTTTTTAAAACTTTTTTGCCTCTTAGTATTTTTTCGATAAGGCACCTTTTATGGAGATATGGCTTCTTGTTTAATATGGTTTAAAATATATCTAAAAATGTAAATTATAAATAAATTTTTATATTATTACCAGGTCTCTATAATCGTACTAACCATAATTTTATACAAATATGTGGTGGATTTGACAAATATTCAAAATATCTCTATAAAAACTGGCTTTTCGAGAAAGTACTAAGAGGCAAAAAATTTTAAAAACACTGTGTTTAACTAATGGTACCGCAATAATGGTTTAATTGGAACGTACACAAACATTTGGGGGATTTAAAGAAACGAAACTCCCATAAAATTTTTATGTAAACATATTAAAAAAGAAGCCGCATCTCGATAAAAACTGGCTTACCGAAAAAATACTAAGAGGCAAAAAAGTTTTAAAAATATCGTGTTTAACTAATGGTACCGCAATAATATTTTAATTGGAACGTACACAAAAGTTTGGGGGGGTTTAAGGGAACAAAACCTCATAAAATGTTTAAGGGATGTTGTTTTTTTTTAAAGATTTTCCTGCCATAAGAATGCCACATGTCCATTTTCAATAAAAATCTCGATATGTGAAAAGAGTTTTCGATATTATGTGAAAAAAAAATCGATGTTCATTTTGTAACTTCAAATGGCTATAACTTTTTTTGTGTGCACTATTGTATATAGGTAAGTGAGGTTTATTCAACCTATTTTTGACCCCAGTATCTGTGGTATAATTTATGACCAATCTTTTCGGGACACCCTGTGTAGTACAAGATGTTTACAGAGTTTATTATTAACTGCTGCTTAATAAATTTAATACCCCATTATAAAACGAAAATATTTTTATTCAAGATATTTTCATGAACACTTTAAAAGAGTAAACAGAGGGAAAACGCGAGAGTACACACCCTCGGCCTCGTCTGTAATTCTATATAAATTGGTGGAGTCGAACAAATTACCGTCCATTAGGCCCTTTTGAAAATAGACGCTCTAATAGAAAATTCCCAAGGAATGACATCTCCTGAGGCAGTAAATTTAACAAAAATATATTGCTCGAAATATCTTCAAAAATATCTTCCGAAAAATAATAAAAACCGCGACTTTGACCCCTTATAACTACCTGCGTCCCCCACTCTGGTTTCCGCCCGTATGGGAAAGTCATGTACACAACTAATTCAACATATCCCCGTATAGTTTGTTTATATTACTTATCACGAGCAAAAAATCCGCTCTCAGCTCTTGGACTAATAGATTGATTGAACCTAACTTATTACATTAGTACAAATGTACACATAAAAAAAAATTAGAGCCCTTTGAAGTTACAAAATGAAAATCCATTTTTTCCAATATATCGAAAACTATTAGAGATTTTTTATTGAAAATGGACATGTGGCATTCTTATGGTAGGAACATCTTAAAAATATTATAGTGAAATGTGTGCACCCCATAAAATTTTATGGGGGTTTTGTTACCTTAAACCCCCCTAAAATTTTCTGTATGTTCCTATTAAATTATTATTGTAGTACTATTAGTTAAACACAGTAAAATTTTATGGGGGTTTTGTTACCTTAAACCCCCCTAAAACTTTGTGTATGTTCCTCTTAAATTATTATTGTAGTACTATTAGTTAAACACAGTGTTGTTAAAACTTTTTTGCCTCTTAGTACTTTCTCGAAAAGCCAGTTTTTATCGAGATATTTTGAATATTTGTCAAATCCGCCACATATTTGTATAATTATGGTTAGTACGATTATAGAGACCTGGTAATAATATAAAAATTTATTTATAATTTACATTTTTAGATATATTTTAAACCATATTAACCAAGAAGCCATATCTCCATAAAAGGTGCCTTATCGAAAAAATACTAAGAGGCAAAAAAGTTTTAAAAACACTGTGTTTAACTGATGGTACCGTAATAATGGTTTAATTGGAACGTATACAAACATTTGGGAGGTTTAAAGAAACGAAACTCCCATAAAATTTATGCGGCTTCTTTTTTAATATGTTTACATAACATTTTTATGGGAGTTTCGTTTCTTTAAACCCCTCATATGTTTTTGTGTACATTCCAATTAAACCATTATTGCGGTACCATTAGTTAAACACAGTGTTTTTAAAACTTTTTTGCCTCTTAGTATTTTTTCCATAAGACACCTTTTATCGAGATGTGGCTTCTTGTTTAATATGGTTCAAAATATACCTAAAAATGTAAATTATAAATAAATTTTCATATTATTACCAGGTCTCTATAATCGAACTAACCATAATTAAGTATACAAATATGTGGTGGATTTGACAAATATTCAAAATATCTCGAAAAAAACTGGCTTTTCGAGAAAGTACTAAGAGGCAAAAAAGTTTTAGAAACACTGTGTTTAACTAATGGTACCGCAATAATGGTTTAATTGGAACGTACGCAAACATTTGGGTGGTTTAAAGAAACGAAATTCCCATAAAATTTTTATGTAAACATATTAAAAAAGAAGCCGCATCTCGATAAAAACTGGCTTACCGAAAAAATACTAAGAAGCAAAAAGTTTAAAAAATATCGTGTTTAACTAATGGTACCGCAATAATAATTTAATTGGAACGTACACCAAAGTTTGGGGGGTTTAAGGGAACAAAACCTCATAAAATTTTTAAGGGATGTACAAATTTCACTGTTGTTTTTTTTTAAGATTTTCTGTCAAAAGAATGCCACATGTCCATTTTCAATAAAAAATCTCGATATGTGAAAAGAGTTTTCGATATTATGTGAAAAAAAAATCGATTTTCATTTTGTAACTTCAAATGGCTGTAACTTTTTTTGTGTGCACTATTGTATATAGGTAAGTGAGGTTTATTCAACCTATTTTTGACCCCAGTATCTGTGGTATAATTTATGACCAATCTTTTCGGGATACCCTGTATAGTACAAGATGTTTACAGAGTTTATTATTAACTGCTGCTTAATAAATTTAATACCCCATTATAAAACGAAAAAATTTTTATTCAAGATATTTTCATGAACACTTTAAAAGAATAAACAGAGGGAAAACGCGAGAGTACACACCCTCGGCCTCGTCTGTAATTCTATATAAATTGGTGGAGTCGAACAAATTACCGTCCATTAGGCCCTTTTGAAAATAGACGCTCTAATAGAAAATTCCCAAGGAATGACATCTCCGGAGGCAGTAAATTTAACAAAAATATATTGCTCGAAATATCTTCAAGTTGTAAAAACCGTACAACAACAAATAGAAAGGAAACAGACGCGGGTCCGACAATCTTCTAAATATAAATTGACTGTCTTTGAGGTAGCCTTTTAATTGACATTTTCTGTTTACACAATAAATTTACGCGCTATTTTCGGAGATACACTTTAATTTCCAAAACAAACTTTCATCAATCATCTGAGTACATTGGGTGTTGAGGTTGCTCTTCCCTTTGATCAAAGAAAAACCACCAATTGGCACAGGGTTTTCGGAAAGTGCAATAAATAAGCGGAAGCAGCTAATACAGGAGCAGCATCAAAAGTTCGACTCATTCATTTTGATTTATATGCGTCTTGGAACTTCAAACTACAGCTATATTAAACCGTAATAAACTTATTCCCACTTCTGAGAACATAATTATTAAGCAATTAATAATATAAAAAAATTTTGCTATATTTATTGAAGAAATATTTTAGACCAGGGCTGGTCTGTGAAAAAACGTCTATTTTTAGATGTGAGAGGTGGCAGTCGGATTTTTGCAGATAAAGTTAGGTGGCAACTTCAATCGTAATAGAGTAGAGCGTCGATAATACGAACCCTGGTAATCCGAACGTTCGCTAATCCGAACGCAAAAAAAATTATAAAATTAAAAAATATGATCTCGGACCGAATTTTTGGATTTAATATGACAATATGGGCAAAATATGACCGCGGATTTTTGTTTTGTTTATGCAGAAATACATACAATATATTTGTTTATTATGCAGGTGTTTTATTCCTTGTACTAAAACGTATGTACATAGGTACATATGTACTATGTTTATGAGCTTTGTATGTACCAATTAGTTCAGATTATCGACGCTCTACTGTAATTGACTTATGCTCATTCTCAAATATGCCCGGAACATTAGTAAAAAAATTAAAATATTTAAAAATTTCGCAAAACATCGATTTTTTTTCTACTTTCTTTGCTTATAACTTTAAACGATTCGTTTTGGAACAAAGTCGTAGAAAAATAAAATAAAGATAATTGAATTATGTATGATATACGACTGGTTAAAAATGTCTTAAAGTATTACACTTTCTGCAAAATAGCAATAAATACAAAATAAGGGGCAAAATAAGCCTGTTGTTTTTCAATGTTTTTAACCTCTTTTGTGGCACTTAGAAACTTAGTAATTCGCTCAGAAAATTCTTATAGCATACTTAAACCGTCTACCAAATTTCATTAAAATCGACCTAATAGATTTTGCATAACAAATTTTGCAATTTTTTTAAAAAAAGTTCAAATTTTTTAAAAACTTTCTGGACAAAAAGTAGACCATTTAGAAGTTTGCTAATTTGTTTACATATAAACATCTAATACACTTTACAGAATTAATTTCGGATTATTTAAGCGGCCTCAGCAATGTTTTAAAATTATAAACAATGTTTTGGCTCATAAACAAATAGCTTTGTTTAACAATAAAAAATAGTATATTAAGTATGAAGAACGGTAAGGGTTTTATACCGATCGAAGACAATTGTTTGGAGGAGGAGCGGAGCGACGACTCCAATTATTGTCTGAGATCGGTTACCCTTAATGTTCGACATGCTTATTATTGCTTATAACTTTTTTTGCACGATTGATACCATTATAAATTATAAAATTAAACATTTTCGTCATATTGACTAGTTTCATTCATTTTATCAAGATAGATACTTTGGTTGTTAGGTAGTAACTAGGGTGCATAACAACAATGGAGAATTGAGTTTTTATTTAGTTGTCAATAATTTTAAGTACAATTTTGATTATTACAAATTAAAATATGAGCGAAAGTGAATTTGAAGAAATTGAACGGGCTTGGGAAGAAGGGCGTTCCGCAATTATTCCCGAAAAATCCAAAATCCGTTATCAAAATACCTACCAAAGTTTTAAAAAATGGTGCGAAGGCAAGAATTTAAGAATCGAAGAAAAGACTCTATTGGCATATTTCGTTCAAAGACATATGCAGTTGAAAGCTCCTGGAAGCCTCTGGGCAGAATATTCAATGATTAAATCCACCGTTTTTCTTTATGATGGCATTGATATTTCCAAGTTCTCAACTTTGATCGCGTATTTGAAGAGAAAAAATGTTGGCTATAGGCCTAAGAAAGCGAGCATTTTTACACGGGAGCAATTTGAAAAATTTCTGATGGAAGCACCAGATGAAGAATTTCTAGTTCACAAGGTAATATAAGCTTGTTTAGGTAAAAGAAATACTCTAATGAAGATTTTTTCATAATTTGTAGGTCGCAATGATATTGGGAATATCTGGTGCCTGTAGAAGAGAAGAATTATATAATATTACTATGAATGACATCCAACAAACCGATGGTTTAATGATTGTAAAAGTACCCAATACAAAAACGAACATCCAGCGTACTTTTACAGTCGTTAATAAACCAGACGATAAAATTCCATATTTAGAAATTCTGCAAAATAATTTAACAAATTGTACCATAAGTTTCAATATTAATAAATAATTCGTTAGTTTTCTTGATTCTTTCAAAAAATAAATTAAAATTAAGAGATTTTTTAACTCGACGGTAAGTGAATTACTCACCGTCGAGTTGGAGTACTTACCGTCGCGTCGAGTTGGATTACTTACCGTCGAGTTGCTAGTAAATGTCACCTACTGACGTAAAATCTGTCACGGTAAACAGTCAAAAATGATCAATCGTGCAAAAAATAATTTTTTCAATTACAATTTGTTAATTTTTCTCTTCAAATAAGCGATCAAAGTTGAAAACTTGGAAATATCAATGCCATCATAAAGAAAAACGGTGGATTTAATCATTGAATATTCTGCCCAGAGGCTTCCAGGAGCTTTTAACTGCATATGTCTTTGAACGAAATATGTATATAAATTCTTGCCTTCGCACCATTTTTTAAAACTTTGGTAGGTATTTTGATAACGGATTTTGAATTTTTCGGGAATAATTGCGGAACACCCTTCTTCCCAAGCCCGTTCAATTTCTTCAAATTCACTTTCGCTCATATTTTAATTTATAATAATCAAAATTGTACTTACAATTATTGACAATTAAATAAAAACTCAATTCTCCATTGTTGTTATGCACCCTAGTTACTACCTAACAACCAAAGTATCTATCTTGATAAAATGAATGAAACTAGTTAATATGACGAAAATGTTTAATTTTATAATTTATAATGGTATCAATCGCGCAAAAAAACGTTATACGCATGTCGAACGTTAAGGGTAACCGATCTCAGACAATAATTGGAGTCGTCGCTCCGCTTCTCCTCCAAACAATTGTCTTCGATCGGTATAAAACCCTTACCGTTCTCAATTCTTAATATACTATTTAGCAATGCAAATAATTAGAACCGGTATAATTTGACTTAAGCTTTCAAATGCTGTAAGCAGAATAGCTATTTTATTTTTTAATCAAAAGTTATTCGGGGTCAAGAATTGCAATCTTTCGATTTTTTGAAAGTTCAACCGCGTTTATCTCGAAAACTATGCATCCTACGAAAAATCTTGTAAAAAGATTTTTTGCTTAGAATTACCCAAGAAATACAAAAAAATGTTTTATTTTGCGAAAAATTGCTGTTATGTAATTCCTCAAGTTCTTTGTTTATAACAATCTTATCGACATCCGGATCAACTGTTATCCAAAAATTTTGTGTTCTACGGGTCAAAATACATATAAAAACTTGGTTAAGCCCATCTAAATAAAGGAGGCCGTTGTACCCCCTCCCTGGCGACAGCCCTAATTTGTTTATAAACCAAAAAATTGTTTATAACTTTAAAACATTGCTGAGACTGCTTAAATAATCCGATTTTAATTCTGTAAGGTGTATTAGATAGGTAGAGCGCTTGTTTATATGTACAAAAATTAGCAAACTTTTAAATGGTCTACTTTTTGTTCAGAAAGTTTTTAAAAAATTTAAACTTAAAAAAAATAGATTGCAAAATTATTATGTAAAATCTATTAGGTCGATTTTAATGAAATTTGGTGGACTGTTTAAATATGTTGTAAGTATTTTTTTTAGCGAATTAGGAAGGTTCTAAGTGCAACCAAAGTGGATGAAAAACTTTGAACAAAATCAGGCTTATTTTGCCCCCTTATTTTGTATTTATTGCTATTTTGCAGAAAGGGTAATACCTTAAGACATTTATGTCATACAAAATTTAATTATCTTAATTTTATTTCGATACGACTTTGTTCCAAAATGAATCGTTTTAAAGTTATATGCAAAGAAAGTAGAAAAAATTCGATGTTTTTCGAAATTTTTAAATATTTTAATGTTTTTATTAATGTTCCGGGCATATTTGAGAAGGAGCATAATAAGTCAATTATAATTATTGAAATTGTCACCCAACTTTATCTGCAAAAATCCGAATGCCACTTCTCACACCACCTCAAAACAGATCCGCCCTGGTCTATTTATGATTCGACTATTTTTATTGGGGATAAGCCACAATATTTCTTTAAAATAAGCTCATTTCAACTTAGAAAACCGTTCTTACAATACAACAGATTAACAAAGATAACTTTATTAACAAATAATAGGAGAATACCAGGCCGCATTTAGACCAGGACGGTCTACTATTGACCAGTTATTCAACGTAAAATAAATATAAGCTAAAGCCTGGAAGCACGACATAGATATCTACAAAATCTTTGTAGATTTTCCACACACAAGCCTATGATGATATAAATGCATATAAAATATATTTAATTATGCAAGAATTTGGTATACCAAGGAAATTGGTAAAGTTAGTTGAAGCCACCATTACTCACACAGAATTGCAAGTACGAGTTCAAAATCATTTGACAGATCCCTTTCAGATAACTAAAGGGCTAAAGCCAAGAAAGAGAGTTAGAAGAAGAACTAAAGGGCTAAAATAGGGAGATGGGCTGGCACCGACTCTGTTTAATATAAAATGGGTATGGAATATGTTATAAAAAAAATGTCCGTAAATCCAAAAAAATAATTAGTTAATAAGTCTAAACAGAGTAAACAAAACAAGTAAAATCCTTTATAAAAAGTATAGATTGTTAAAATTCACTAATAAAAAAATATGAAAAAAATATTTTTGAGAAAACGCTTTTCTTTAGTTACGAGTGACTAAAATTAAATATATTATAAAAAAAATCAACTAAAAAGCAAAACATAAAAAAAATGAAAAAATCTAACACATTCGTCAAAGAAAAGCGTGGCGCGTCTTCATCGAATAAACGGTTTTCGCATCACGCTTTTCTTTAACGAATGTGTTAGATTTTTTCAATTTTTTTTTTATTTTTTGCTTTTTGTTGATTTTTTTATATGTTTAATTTTAGTCACTCGTAACTAAAGAAAAGCGTTTCTAAAAAATATTTTTTCATATTTTTTTATGTTTTACTTTTTAGTCTTACACATTTTAAACATTAAACTATATCGTCATGTTGATTAAAATATGTATAAAACATATGCTGTACAAACATGAAAAGTAGTCGGAATCGGCAAAAAATTTGAAACTTTATTGTTTATTTATGAAGCATACCGTAAACAATTAACGTCAAAGGTGAAATTATGTATAGTTCATATAATTAGCTACAATCTGTAAAAGTTTCAAGTTTCTTCATTGTAAAAAACAAGAGAATTTAAGCATTTTCCGTTAAAATCGTTTTATTATTTAAACAATAAACAAAAAAATTTTTATTGACTCTTCGTGTATTGTTCCCGCGAATTCATGTCTGCAAATTTTTAGTCATTTGCATTGAAGAAAAGGCAGTCAAATTAACGTCCAAAGATTTGACCCAAACGGTTGAACTAAAAAAAGCGTTTAATTAATTAATACGACAAAACGAATTCTAATGTTAATTGTAGCACAAAACGTCTCTACTTGTGGTTTTTCTAAGACTACGATAAAAAGACTAATTTTTTTAATTCGATTTTTGGTTAAGTTTTGTTTCGTATCGTATTGAAATTTGACAAGAATAAGAATAAACGCCGATTTATATATGAGTGTTCAAAATTTGAAACTGTATTGTTTATTTATTAAGCATAACGTAAACAATTAACGTAAAAAGTGAAATTATGTAGGTATAGTTCATATCATTAACTGCAATCCGTAAAAGTTTCAAGTTTCTACATTGTAAAAAACAAGAGAATTTAAGCATTTTCCATTAAAATCGTTTTTTTTTTATTTAAACAATTAATAAACATAAAAAAAATGTATTGGCTATTCGTGTATTGTTCTCGCGAATGCACATGTCTGCAAATTTCCATTCATTTACATTGAAGAAAAGTCAGTCAACTTAACGTCTAAAGATTTGATGCAAACTATTGAAGTAAAGAAAAGCGTTTAAAAATGGCTAAAAATCACAGAAATAGTTTTCGATCGGATGACCGATCATCAGTGCTGACCTAAAATACGCACAGTTGAGTCCGCGAGTCTTTACCCGTGCGTCATCATTTAAAGCATACGAAATAAGTCGGAAATTTACTGAACGCAACGGCAAATGGATATTATTCCGATCACGGGTTATTATAAAATTTGACGTTATGAAAAAATAGAATGTCAAATTTAAGTTTTCCTTTAAAATTTTGGTGCATCATTACAGCTACATTTAAAGTAGCTTAATAAATTATTTTATTATCATTGATTAATAAATAAATAAACAATTTATAAAAAAATTCAATAACATATTTTCTTTTTGATATTTTATTCACTTTGGCGGAGCCTTAAACACAAGCATTCAACTGTGTCAACAATGAGGTTAGCTTTGTACGTCGTCAAAATTTATCTTAAAATAACATAAATTTATCACAAAATTTCTAACTCCAATATAAAATTAGTTGTGAAAACAACTGTTTGTATACTATAAAAAACTTCAAAATGCAAAAACTCGACAAAATAACAGCAAAAAATTCAACAAACTGACAGCCACAAAAGTAAACAAAGCAAAACGTCAGAAATTGTACTTAAAATATGTGAAGACATCCCCAATCGTCTTTCGTTGTACCTATCTCTTTTCAATACACTGAGTCTTAATCGTTCATAAAAATAACATGTGTGTTTACTTAAATAACAGGCGGCAGCTGGTTTGTCATTAATTTCATGCGTGCAAGAGAATGATGCTAAATAAAAAGTGTGTGTTTTATCTCACCAGGTATTAATGACGCACGGGTAAAGACTCGCGGACTCAACTGTATAACCTGATAAGTTAATGCAAAATTTTTGAAATTTTGACTACGGTTTTAAAAAAGGTTATAGGTTATACACACACGATGCTAACATGTTAACCACGAAAATACAAAAATATACGGGTAAAAACCCTTTAATTGATACGTCATGGAAACTTAGATTAAATTCGTGAAATTGAACATGGATGCACAAAATATCCCAAGTGTTCTGCTCGATGTACCATTTGAGCCCAAATTGACTTATTCTAATGTTGAATAGATGATGGCAAGTAGCGACATGACAGAAATGACAGTTCCACAGGAAGTTGAAATATTTACTTGATAGTTTCAATTTCCTGTGGAACTGTCATTTCTGTCATGTCATCATTCAGGATTCCCGTTATCATTCCTTATTCCCAATAAAAATAGTAAACCATAAATATTTCTCGAAGAAATAATTAAACTTAAATAAAGAAGTAAAAATCTTCCCTTGTGGATGGTATATAATTTATTTAAATTTTTTTTTCTAAAATAGATCCAAGTTGGAGTTAAAGTGGGTACATCACTAGTACATTACAAACAAACGTTTTCTGATTAATCAGTCCATCATCAGCTTAAAGCTGCAGATCCAAAGCAGTTGAAACTAGCTACTGAGGTAGGTAGAACGACCTTACCAATATAAAATATTAGCCATCTCGGCTACATTGAGAGCGACAATAAGTTTATGTTAAAGGAATAAGGTATATTTAAACCAACATGGAGTCTTCAACTTGGCTTCAAACTACATGGCTATGTTGAAGACAACAGTCAGGGAATTGCTTATAAAGTGGAAGAAGAAGACGAATGATTATTATGTTTGGTATATGAAAAAACTTACATAAAGGAACGACGATGGTCTATCACGACAAAGTAATTTTCAAAAAAAATAAAACGATTTTTTTATTGTAAAATATAATGTAAAATTTACCACCATGCCATGTAAGTGTTTATTTTTATAAAAGGTATGGAAAATCCCGACAATGTAGATTATTAATTTTAAAAAAACTAACGTTTTATGTCGACGCCTTGGCCAAGCAGACCACCGTGGTCCCCAAAAAAAGAAACAAAAGTGGACCAAATTTGTCCCTTTTCTCTAGAGTTTTTCTAATTTTCTCCATAAAAATGTAAATTAAATCTTTGTAAAACATTGTACGTTGTAAATGTAAACCAACAAAAACAAACAATTGTATATACTGAAATAGTAGTTATACGCAGAGAAAAACTGCGTACAGCACTGCTTTTAATACAATTTCTTTCTGTAACTCAATACTACAATCTCACATTTATAATTAACATCAGAAAGATCGACACCTTGGGTGTTCGAAATTTGTCTGTAAAAGGAAAAGCTTTTATTCATCGTTCTGTTTGTTTTGTTTATTTGTTCGAGCCGAGATATTGTAAATAGATGATATCTAAATAAAACAAACATGTTGTAATGAAGTAAGCGAGACACAAACACAAAAATGTTGATAGAAGTGGCTACAAACAGGAACGTGAGATATTTCAATTTTACTCCTCGCTATAAAAGGCTGTTGTCTGGTGAAAATATTGTTGTTTAAATTCAATAGATTGTCTATTATGTTTTCCACAAAGGAAAATGTACTGTGCAGTTAGCTGTAAACAAATAGTTTAAGGCTCGATGCACATTTGCGTTTTTTCAAGCCACGTGCACGCTTCGAGCAAGCTGCGTGCGATCGCTGGCGATTCGGCAGTACATGAGTAATAATCAGGCACAGCACACTCGTGCAAGCCGCTTGTGAGTGACTTGCAAGTAGTGTTGCCCAAAATCGGTCTTGGTCTTGTTCTTGCGTTTTCGCAAGATCAAGACCAAGACCAAGACTGCTTTATTCTAGCAAGACCAAGACCAAGACTGACCGTGCAAGACTAAGCCTGCGAGACTCTTGCGTCTTGCAGTTAGGATTGAGTGTCGTTTTAGGGAATATAGTAGTTCGGGTATATGCTTAGAGACTATGTCTAGAGACTATATGTCTTAGAGACTATAACAAAAATTTATAAAATTGAACTTATGCGCATTATGAACAATACAAGCAATATCATCGGAACCGAGACGATGTAAATTGGTTGTAAATAACAAAATAATAGAACCAGTGATGGAAACGGAATACTTGGTAATAAAACTGTCAAGCTACGGAAAAGTGGAAGAAAAAGTACAAAAACAAGTGAACATGGTGAACAGCGCAGCAGGATGTCTCAACAACACAATCTGGAGAAACAAATACGTCACAATGGAAACGAAAACCAAGATATTATATAAATCAACAATAAGACCGACAATGACGTACACAGCGGAAACAAGAGCAGATACGGCGAAAACACAAAGACCGCTGGAAACAGCAGAAATGAAAGTCTTACGAAAAATAACAAACCAAACTCTAAGAGATAGAGTAAGAAGTGAAGAAATACGAGCGAGATGTGGTATAGAAGAAACATAAACATGTGGACCAAAAGAAGCAAAATAGAATGGAACCGACACATGCATGCAAAGAATGACAGAAAATATAATAGTACGAATAGCAAGAGACACATCTCCAAATGGAAGATCATTGGGACGACCGAGGAAAAAATGGTCAGACAATGTCAATTGAGGCTAACAACCGAAGTAAAAAAGGGATTGAACTTATTTATAAAGTAGGAAGAAGAAGAAGAAGAAGATGAACAATACAATAAACATACATTGACATATTTATTTGACACGTACTCAGAGGTCATAATAAGTTATTACAATGTAAAAATAAAATATTTTGTAATACATTCTTTTTTAGCAGACGACGCCTTCGCTCTGAAATTAATTGGACCGCGTTATGTAATAGCGGATTAAGCGCCAAAATGTAGTTTTGAGATAAATCGGTTTAAAGATTTTAAATTTGTTTTTGGTACTATTTCTAAAATATAGTACTGACATGTTTCATATTTAATATATTAATGCAAATGTAAATAGACTTTTACATGTGTTTAAAATTTTTTAAAAATAATTTATATTTTAAAAGTTATTCGATCAAATGTCGCTTAATTCGTTAATGATTTTTTAATATATGCATGAGTTAAGATCCGAATACCGGATTAAGAGACATATTTGGCGCTTAATCTGATGTTACCTTACAAAGGATGTCTTTTAATTCTCTATCCTTAACGTTAGTAAATATGTTATGTTTTGTAATAAAGAATTAACCGACTATTCGTGGCGCTTGATTCGTTATTACACTTACAAAGATGCGGATTTTTGTTTATGACGATGGATTATGTACCATTATTGGCGTTTAGTTCGATATTACAAATCCTAGTGTGGGATTTTTTTAAGAAAATAAAAAATGTCGCTTAATACAGGCATCTAAAAAAACCTTTTTTTTTTAATTTTTTTACAAAAAACATATTTTTATACATAGATTTGCACCCTAGCTGCAAGATGGCACTATTATCTCGATTTTGGACTTTTGGCGGTTAATCCGTTATTACATAAGGCGGTCCAATTGTAATTGTCTAGATTTTGAGAATAGCTGTCCTTTCATAAAATAATCTTGTGTTGTGACTCCACCGCCGACAGTAATATTATCCTATTGACTATTGAAACTTTTTAAAGATATGTCACCTAAAGCTGATAAATAAATATAATAGGACACCTACTCAATTGTTTTTCCTTATCAGTTAGTAGGATTCTAAATACCACATCGTAAAGACTAAACAACGTTCTGCAGAGTGTGCAATTATTATATCAATTGGTCAAACAAAATTCCTTTCTATTTAGACAGAGACATTCTTTAATATGTCAGTTATTTTTTTTTCCATGTTTTAGCACATCTATGGTTATTGAATGCAAATGTTTATTAAAAACAGACTGACTCCCGCGGGACATGGTAGATAACTCAGTTAGTGAGAGTATAGGCAGGGATAGTTTAGATTGTGGGTTCAAACCCCACCCGATGTAAGTTGTTTAGACATTTATTAATTTGGTTGGTTTTTACTATGTCTACATGGTGAGGCAAATAAATGGCCTATTAGAAATATCTCGAGAACTAAAGGCAACAGAATCATGAAAATTGGAACGTAGGGGTTTTACAGGGTGATCTATTTAATGAAAATATTTTTATCTATTTCCTACTTTCGGTTATACCGGAAGTTGCTTATAACTTCGTTTTTTTGAATGGGACACCCTGTATATTTTTACATTTTTAAATTATCCTTGATGTCTTTGTTGTTAAAATAGAAGGTTTTATAATGTTATATATAGGGTAGTTTAAAAGAGAATTACCTACATTTTTTTTCTTAATTTCGTTGCAATATTCACATCCTGTAGAATTGTAGTAGTTTAACATTAAAAACTCTATGTATGTTCAAATGATTTGTAATGTAGTCTACTATTGTTAAGAATTGTTAGTATAGCTAAATTTTTAATTTTAGAATACAGGGTTGGTCGAAACTCGGAATTAGTATTTTCTTAAATGGAACACCCTGTATTTTAGTATTGTAATGAAATGATATGTTATGGTACTTTTTTATTTCTTAAGCATTCCCTATACCTAACTGCTTTAGTTTGTGAGTTATTGGTGATTCAAGCCAAATATTAATTGCAACAAAAAATACGTGAAATTTTATTAGGTTGGTCGTGAACATATTCAATCGCAAATACTTTTTCGGAAATAGATAAGTAGGTAAATATTAATCTAGACTGATCCTAAAAATTACCAATAATGGTTGAGCTATCAAAATAACTACGTAGTTAAGATTGTTGGTGCGATTAACAATTAAGCACAAATTATGGCAGTTAGGTATAGGGAATGCTTAAGAATTAAAAAAGTACCACAATATATCATTTCATTACAAGACTAAAATACAGGGTGTTCCATTATAAAAAGACTCAGAAAATACTTATTCCGAGTTTCGACCAACCCTGTATACCAAATTTAATATTTAGCCATACTAATAACTTTTAACAATACGTTGCGTCAGAATAACAAGGTTCTATCTACAATTTTTGTCTAAACTGATATTTTTATGTAACTTGGTTCTATTTTATCTTCTTCACCTTAATATGATACTAGCACCGACATCTATTAATAAGCGGCTGAATACGTAAGTTACAAGGGTCTATCTCAGAGAATTTTAAATGTTGATAAGTTAACAAGGCTCTAACTGAAATAAAAATAACAGTCAACTAAGTACACAAGGTCCTACCTGCAAGAACAAAAAGTGTTTATAAATTCACAATAAGACTTTATTAATATTAAATAACTTGAAGTTGTTTTATTATATACTAATTGTTAAACAAGGGTATATGTGGAAGATATAACTTGATTAAATAAGTTTAATTCATTTCTCATTTCAGAACTCCTTTTTATTAACCTTTTACTGTTACTAATAGTATATTAAGAATGGAAAACGGTAAGGGTTTTATACCGATCGAAGACAATTGTTTGGAGGAGGAGCGGGGCGACGACTCCAATTATTGTCTGAGATCGGTTACCCTTAATGTTCGACATGCTTATTATTGCTTATAACTTTTTTTGCACGATTGATACCATTATAAATTATAAAATTAAACATTTTCGTCATATTGACTAGTTTCATTCATTTTATCAAGATAGATACTTTGGTTGTTAGGTAGTAACTAGGGTGCATAACAACAATGGAGAATTGAGTTTTTATTTAGTTGTCAATAATTTTAAGTACAATTTTGATTATTATAAATTAAAATATGAGCGAAAGTGAATTTGAAGAAATTGAACGGGCTTGGGAAGAACGGTGTTCCGCAATTATTCCCGAAAAATGCAAAATCCGTTATCAAAATACCTACCAAAGTTTTAAAAAATGGTGCGAAGGCAAGAATTTAAGAATCGAAGAAAAGACTTTATTGGCATATTTCGTTCAAAGACATATGCGAAAGCTCCTGGAAGCCTCTGGGCAGAATATTCAATGATTAAATCCACCGTTTTTCTTTATGATGGCATTGATATTTCCAAGTTTTCAACTTTGATCGCGTATTTGAAGAGAAAAAATGTTGTGCAATACTAGTAATAATACTAATGTATGCGATTCTGCAGGAGTTTCTGTTAGAAATGAAACCACAGCCCAAACAAGTGGGATTTCATTAAATAATTTAACAAATTGTACCATAAGTTTCAATATTAATAAATAATTCGTTAGTTTTCTTTATTCTTTCAAAAAATAAATTAAAATTAAGAGATTTTTTAACTCGACGGTAAGTGAATTACTTACTGTCGAGTTGGAGTACTTACCGTCGAGTTGGATTACTTACCGTCGAGTTGCTAGTAAATGTCACCTACTGACGTAAAATGTGTCACGGTTAACAGTCAAAAATGATCAATCGTGCAAAAAAATATATTACTTTTTTTAAAAGTTTACATTGTTAACACATACAAGTGGCGATAATAGTAAAATAAATACATAACATAGAAACTTTAAACAGTCATAACTAAAAATGGCACCGTAGGCAGTTAAAACTTTGTTATTCCAATGCAACGAATAGTAGACTATATTAAAAATCATTTGAACATAAGTAAAGTTTTTGATGTCAAATAACTACAATTCTACAGGATGTGAAAGTTGCTACGAAATTAATAAGAAAACGTAATTATCTTTTAAACTACCCTATACCTATAACATTACAAAACCTCATATTTTTAGAAAGAAGACATGGAAGTGAATTCAGAAATGTAAAAATATACAGGGTATCCCATTTAAAAAAACGAAGTTATAAGCAACTTCCGGTATAACTGGAAGTAGAAAATAGATAAAAATATTTTCATTAAATAGATCACTTTTCAACAGGGGGTCATTTGAAATTTTGATTGGGGGGGGGGCAAGCATTATATATATACAAAATATAGTATATACGATGTAATAATGAAAATTGATGTATTTTTTGTAAATTTCAGTCATTTTCAGGATCAGAGGGGTCAAATGCCCCCCTGACCCTATCAAATGACGCCCCTGCTCTTCAAAACCTCTTCATTCCAATTTTCATGATTCTGTTGTCCTTTAGTTCTCGAGATATTTCTAATAGGAAGTTTATCTGCCTCGCCCTGTATGTTAAGTCAAGCTGAAAATGTACCTATACTGTTACGTTTTTCTAAAATCTAAAGTAACGCTTAATAAATAGCAATATACTAGTAAGTAACTGCGAGACTTGCAAGACTCTTTCTGCAAGACCAAGACCAAGACCGGGAGTGCAATACCAAGACCAAGGCCACCTGTATTGGTGCTAGACCAAGACTCCCTAAGTCTCGTCTTGGTCTTGCATTTGGGCAACACTACTTGCAAGTCGTGTGGACCGAGGGCACACCAGTTTCTGCTACGCCGCCACTTGCTCGCGGCTTGAAAACAAGTCAGGCGGTTTGGCAGTATGTGCTGGGCAATCAGTGAGTACACATTAACCGCGCGATGGATTTCAACGTAGATACAGAACTGTTTAGTTCTGGTGTGTATTGCCGCCGAGAAACCGCTCAAATGTGTATTGACGGGAAACTTGGCTTGAAAACAAGCAGCTTGCTCGCAGCGTGCAGGCTCTATGCACACTTGCGTGTTTTCAAACTGCGTGCAATCACTGACGGTTCATCAGTACATTAGTTGCAGTTATTCGCTGCCCACTTGTCGAAGGGAGCCGCAGCGTGCAAGTGACTTGCAAGCCGCGTGGGCCAAGAGCACGCCGGTTTCTGCTACGCCGCCACGTGCACGCGGCTTGCAAACAAGTCAGCGGTTTGGCAGTCTGTGCTAGGCAATCAGTGAGTACACGTTGACCGCGCGATGTATTTCAACGTAGATACAGAGCTGTTTATTTCTGGCGTGTATTGCCGCCGACGAAACGCTCCAATGTAAATTGACGGGAAACTTGTAGCAAGCCAGGCGCCCGCAGCTTGCACGCAACTTGAATACACGCAAGTGCTCATCGAGCCTAATATAAAACCTGCAAGTGTGTAAAACAATTTAGGTGGTCTGATTAAACATCGTGCCACGAGGAAAGTCTAGGTCCTTGATTTGATTTTTTCTCGTTTTGGAATACATCATACTTTTGTCATCAATTTTGCTGCTATTATGCAGTGAAATTAAAAACAAAATTAACACATTTCAACGTGTTTGAAGCTGCGTTATTTTTGAACAAATCAAATACATTCTACAAGGGAAGAAATTGTTTTTTCTATGTTTCAAGAGGGGGTCAGGGCCGATTCAGAACCGGTGTAGTTTGTGTGTGACTTTTGACCACCCATAAGCCAGCTATAGGACCGGGTAGGTACAAAACGGCATATTTTTGGGGGGTATGTATCTTAGGTTCAAGGAGAGACAGGAAAACTGCAAATACACCAAATCAATAGCGTTAAGTTAAGCTTTCAAATTATGCCTAAGTGGTCAAGATCAGACATACACACGGCTCAGTATAGCCAAAAAAACTGAAAAACTGAACTTTGAAAATTTTGGTTTTCGACAATTACTCAAAATTTCAACCTACACATTGCGCCAATAACTGATAGTTTGTATAAGGACTCTAGACGCGTTTAACGGTGTATACCTCATATCTGGAAAAATTCGAATTTTTCGAATTCGAAGAAAACGGGTTTTCAAGCTCACTAAATCGTATAATAGCTTCAGTTATCATATTTGACCTTAGATGAATCAGATAATACTTGTCAATACTTTTCAAACTCATGTTTAGTGATCAAAATCGGTTAAGCCGTTTAGAAGTTATCGACCCTCTTCTTCTTCTTAGGGTGCCTGTCCGTTCCGAACGTTCGCGATCATTCTGGCTATGATGACTCTGTTAGTTGCTATACGGAATAGTTGTGTTGAGGTCTTTCTATACCATGCTCTCAGGTTAGCAAGCCAGGATATTCTTCTTCGTCCTGGAGCCCTTTTTCCTTCAATTTTACCTTGTAAAATGCACTGGAGCCGTATCTGCCTTGATTTCTCATTATATGCCCCAAGTACTGCAGCTTACGGCCCTTCACGATGTTGACTAAATCTACGGTTGTGTTCATCCTCCGTAGTACTTCTTCATTGGTGACTTTGTCTGTCCATGGTATCTTCAGGATCCTTCTGTACAACCATAGCTCAAAAGCCTGAAGTTTCGATAGAGTTTCCGCCTTCAATGTCCACGTTTCTACTCCGTATAGAAGCACTGAGCACACGTAACATTTAAATCGACCTCCAAAAGTGAAATCTATTTAACCATTATCTCGAAATGGTCTATGTGTTGTAGTGGTTACGACGCTAAACTTGATCAGGCAATCGGAGTTCGTTTGCCAGTCATGCAAATATTTTTTTTTTCAATATATTTCGAATAGAAAAAAATCTAGTGTACATTCGATGGACACAAAGAATTATATTGAAAAAAATATATATTGGGATGGCTGCGATATGAACTCTGATGGTCCTACCACAAGATTAGTGTCATAATGACTTGATAATTTGGGTGATAATTTATTAAGGCGACCATTTATAACGCTTAACGTAGAATCGAGAAACATTACATTCAAGTTCATACATTTAATTTCTAAAAAAACTTTGAAAAAATGCTGATACAAGAATTAAAAAAACTGCTAAACGCCGTAAAAATGAATGGCGCACACAATATTCCAACTCAATTTACATCCCACGAGTTAGGAAGGTCCATACCTTACCTAAGGGATTATTATTTTTTACCTGTATCCATCCTATGGAGTTTTAATCCAGAATGCACCTTGAATGCTTTAATGCAACTAAATAACATTTAAAGGGTTTTTACCCTAATATTTTTTTATCCTGCGGAAGAAGACGCATCTCCTGGTTAAACAATTTGAGAGCTTGGTTTAATTGCACTTCTGCTGATCTCTTTAGAGCAGCGGTATCGAAAGTGCGAATTGCCGTGATGGTTGCCAACCTTCTTAGAGGAGATGGTACATGAAGAAGAAGAAGAAGACCCTAATATTTCTTTGGTGGCGCAGCTGGCATTCAACTTGTTTAAACACTGATGGTGATTTTTAATAAAATCGAAAATGTTCTGTGATGTAGCCCTTAAGGGATTTTAATAAAAAAATGTTATACCCTTTTACAAAGGATTTTTTCCAATTTTTGTGATTGATGGTATACAGCCAACCACAGGAAAAACATTTTTTCTTTTCCTTGTGGATTTCTTAGACCAAATTAATGATGCTTGTCGACAGTTTGGAATGAATATTAAGGAGAAAACCCAACATAGTCCAAAAGCGGCAGAATGCGCTTACGATGATACATGGGAAGATATTAGAAGAAGTAAACCATTACAAATACCTTGCCTACTGGATTAACTACAAGCTTGACCCAAAACACGAAACTATTGCGAGAGTTGCGGAAGCTAAAGATAGGTTATTCAAGATGCGTGGATTATTATGATATACATATAGGACATGTATTGATATCAAACTAAGAATGAAATTTGTAAAATGTGTTGTTGGGTCTGTTATTCTCTATGAAGTTTAAATGTGGACTCTAAAGATAAATTAAGTATCTAAATACGTTAAAAGTTTAAATCATTTTAAAAATTCCTTGGACAACTACTGAAAAGGATTAAAATTAGAAAAAGCAGTATTTGGATCGTTTGCTACGTAACGAAAAGAACCTGGAGTGGACTAGGCGAAACAGTTTATTGAGAAATGTTTGCCAACATCCAATGATAGGACGGCAGATGAAAAAGAATAGTTACTAATCACACATAACGTAGTAGGTATAGTTATTTGTGTAATATAACCTATTTTCTTCTAATTGAGATAATTTTACCCTTAATATACTCAGTGACATTAGAAGTGTTACAACCAGAAGGGATCATTTCTGGAACTTAATTTTTTGGCAGCATGGTACATTTTCATCATTTCATCAAGAATGAAACGATAACATTGGCAAGACTTTTTATTGACATGTAATCAAAAAAAAAATTAATAATGGGTTTGGAGACCCCTTAGCTGAATACATTCCTGTACAGGTCTAGGCATTGACAAAATGAGATGATCGATGTCTGCTTGTGGCACCTCGTACCAAGCAACTTGAATTTCATGGATTAACTGTGCCAGAGTCTGTGGAAGATGGTGCAAAGTGGACAGTGTCTTCCCCATCATATCCCACACATGTTTGACAGGATTTAAACCCATTGAACGGGATAGCCACGGCAAAAAATTAACGCCAGCTTCTTGGAGAAAATCCATAGTTCGATGAGCAATATGGGGACGAGCGTTGTCTTCCTGAAAAAGGGCGTTTTGACGGCAGTCTAGATAAGGTAGTGGAATGGTTTGTAAGATGTCATCAACATTACGCGCATCTGACATACTGCCTCGAATAAACAAAAGTGGTGATCGGCTACCATGGGCAATAACCCCCCAAACCATTACTCCAACTGTCCTGTGTAGATGCCCCTCAACAGCAAACCCGATATCTCGTCGCTCTCCACGGCGCGCGGCGGCGTCTTATCATCTTACGACCATCATGCATACCTAAACAAAATCTCGATTCATCACTGAATGCCGCATTCTCTGCACCAATTCAAACGTTGATATTGATGACAGTGGTCCGCAGTCAAAGGAAGCACTCGTCGTGGGCGGAATGAAACCAGTCCAAAGGCTCGAATGGTACGGTATAGGGTACGTATAGTAACAAGTCTACCTTCTACTCCAAACCATTGGTCAGCAATTTGACGCGTAGTAGCAAAACGGTCTCGCAGAGCCAGGAGTCTAAAACGCCTATCTTGACGTCCTGTGGACGCCTCGGTTGACCACTTCGTGTTCCTCTACCTTCGTTTGTCCACACACGACACACTCGCATAACTGTCATTGCCGTACAATTAACACGACGGCCAATTTCGCGATAAGACAAACCCATGTCTCTATAGGCAATAGCCCCTGCCAAATCGCTAAAATGGTGGTAAGTTTGGAGTCTTCGAAATCGAATAATAACTAAAACTTTATTTTTACAAAAACTATAAAAGATAAAACATTGATATTGTTATCATAGTCATTGTGCTTTAAATATAGTCATTGTGCTGCCAAAAAATTAAGTTCAAGAAATGATTCCTTCTGGGTATAACACTAATGTCACGGAGTACCTATGCTTTTTCTCATGGGGATCTTTCAGTGCGTCACAGTTTTTCGATTTTTTCTAACGCATTAAATTGTATGTGACAGAAAAAAACGCACGTCGGTGATTACATTTCGTCGGTGACATTTATAACATTTATTCTAGTTGTCAATAGATGGCGCCATAATCGAAAATAAAATAATTTGCGAATTATATAATATATCAACGAATATAATCTGAACAATTTATAAGACTATACAAATCAAAGAAAATACCATTTTATAAATGCAATAAACACAATTGATTTGATTTTATGCCAAATTGCAAATAAAATGTGACAACTGTCAGATTTAACTAAAGTGTCATGTCACTAAAATGTATATTATCACGGACTTACCTTTTTTTCTATCATTTGTGACGCACTGAAAAATGCTCATGAAAAGAAGCATATTATGATAAATGTATATTATGATAAAATTTTCTTTTATAAATATTATACAGTGTTAATTTCGTTAACGCCGCGGATAAATGCACAATCGATGAATAAGTTAATAGGTAAAAAAGATAAACTGTCTTGATCAGGTAGTCATAGTTCAACATCTAAGATACAGCATATAAAAAAGCATGTTTTCGTGTCGAATCTAATAAATTTTCATTCATCCCATTAATGCTAACCATCTGACACGACAACAAATGTCCACGAACACAAGAGGCCCGAATATCAAACAAAAACGAACCGCAATAAAAAAGAAAGAAAAAATTACCGCTTACCCCCCGACTATAAAAAATCTCGTATTACAAAATTCCGAAAACAAGCAGTTCTGCCGCATTTAATTATATTATGACGATCACGGCCTCTCTGTCTCTCTTGCTCTCTCGAAGTTGGCTGGATTCCGGGGAGACGTTTAAAATTCAGACAACTGTCGGTTTCCAACTAAAGAAACTACAAAATGTTTACATCAGGTAAGGGTCTCACAAGAAAACAGGTAAAATGGCTTCATATTATTCTTTCTTGGATTGGACTACTACTTGCTTCTGATACAGTGGCGTTGTGGAACGAATTCATGAACTCCACTGAAACCTTCAAGTGCAAATAAATTACAAATAAAAAATAGACAAATACCGTGTCCATGAAATAGGTATTATTTTATGTTTATGAAAAAAAATGTCGAAAATTAAATGGAATGTGACACAAAGAAATCCCACGGAACGTTAGCGCGGCAGGCCGAGTGAAATAGAAAAATGTAACAGAAAAAGATAAAAACTGAAGACTGGATTCATGCAACGTAAAATAGATTCAACGCAACGTGAAATAGCGTAATTTCTCCCAAAATTTGTTATTTATGATCCGTAAGCTAATACCAAACCCTAATTTATGGCCTCTGTAGCCTATTTTTATAGTCCTGTGGAGCGTTGGATTTTTTCCCATCAATGGTCGGTAAAATGAAACGGTTCAAAGAAATTTAACATACAGGTGCTAAGGCGTCCACCCTTCCAATGGAGCTACGATCGGTGCTGTGGTAATTTTACTGTGTAGTAGTCTAACCGCGTTGTGCTAAGAGTTTTATCATTGTATGAATTAACCAACTTAATAAAATTTATACCGCCCTCACTGGTGGTGTATCGTCCTTATCTACTCTGGGTCCGATCTATTTTATCAAAAAATAAATATTTATTAATTGCACAGTAACAAGGGGTGATAACCGTATTCTCTTTCCTTTGCACTCATCATCATTCTCTCTTTGCCTTATCCCTATGCGGGGTCGGCTTCCCTAATTGCATTTCTCCACACAATTCTATCTTGGTTCATATCAATATTAATCCCCTTTACCAACATGTCCTGCCTTATCGTCTCCCCCCAGGTCTTCTTTGGTCTTCCTCTCCTACTCCTTCCAGGGATCTGCACTTCAGCTATTCTTCGTATTGGGTGATTAACGTCTCGACGTTGAACATGACCCAACCATCTTAACCTATGCTCTCTCATTTTGGCATCAATTGGTGCCACACCTAGACTTCCCCTAATATACTCATTTCTAATTTTATCCTTCTTTGTCACTCCACTCATCCATCTAAGCATTCTCATTTCCGCCACATGCATTCGTTGTTCCTCTTTCTTTTTCACTGCCCAACATTCAGTTCCGTGCATCATAGCCGGTCTTATGGCTGTTTTATAGAATTTTCCCTTCAGCTTCATTGGAATTTTTCTGTCACACAACACACCACTCGCTTCTTTCCACTTCATCCATCCAGCCCTAATTCTACTGCATGCATCTCCATCTACTTCTCCATTACTCTGTAATACCGATCCTACGTACTTAAAACTATTGCTTTTCACAATCATTTCACCATCCAAAGATACCATTTTATTTGTAGTAACTCCATCTTTAAATGAACATTCCAAAATACTCTGTTTTTGTCCTACTAAGTTTTAAACCTTTTTCCTCCAGAGCTTGTCTCCACTGTTCCAGTTTTTGTTCTAAGTCTCTTTCACTATTTCCTATTAACACTACATCATCAGCATACATTAGGCACCATGGAATACTACCCTGTAGTTTCGCTGTTATCTGGTCCAAAACTAATGAGAATATATAAGGACTAAGCACCGAGCCTTGGTGCAATCCTACTTTCACCTGAAATTTATCAGTCTCTCCCACACCTGTCCTAACACTAGTCGTTACTCCCTCATACATATCTCTCACAATCTTTACATATTCGCCAGGGACTCCTTTCTTATTGAGAGCCCACCACAGAATCTCTCGAGGAACTCTATCATATGCTTTCTCAAGATCAATGAATACCATATGAGCGTTGGTCTCTTTATTCCTGTATTTTTTCATCAGTTGCCTTACAATGAAAATTGCATCTCTTGTTGATCTGCCCTGCATAAAGCCAAATTGATTATCGGATATTTCGGTTTCTTCACGTATCCGTCTATCAATTACTCTCTCCCATATTTTCATGGTGTGGCTAAGTAGTTTTATAGCCCTGTAGTTTGTGCATTGTTGTATGTCTCCCTTGTTTTTGTAGACAGGTACTAATATACTGCTTCTTTATTCGTCTGGCATTTGTCCAACTTCCATAATTCTGTTAAATAGACCTGCAAGCCAACTAATTCCTGTCTCTCCCAATGCTCTCCATACTTCCCCAGGAATATCATCTGGTCCTACTGCTTTTCCTTTCTTTATTTTTTGAAGCGCTTGAGCCACTTCCTCGTTTGTTATTCTGGTAACCATTGCTGTTACTGTCTCCGTTAACTCGACAGGCTGTCTGTAGTTAAACTGACACAACGGGAGGCGTTAGCTTCTTCGTAGACAAAAAACATGAAAACAACATTATATCAGTAAAGTAAAGTTTCTCTACTAGAGCTAGAGCAGCTTCCTCATCTAACGACTAGTGACCATATTAATTGGAAACGTTCCTACAATCAACATTCCTCGAGAAATAGAGGAAAAAGTTCTAGAGATCGAAAACGTTATAAAAGAAGCACTAAGGAATAGCACTACTGAAGAAGAATATGAAATCTAGATGGGAAGAAGGGAAAAGGACAGAGCCAAAAACAGAGTCAGAAGAACAAGGAAACAGGAAGATAAAAATAGGACAAACCGAGTTAATCGGCTAGTCAAACAGACACTAATAGAACGAAGCCAAAAGTGGGACCATACGTAAACGAAATGGAGGGCCCAAATATGCAAGAAATATGGAGGCCCTAAAGAACTTTAGGAACGATAGACAACAGACAGGCTAAAATTAATCACAGAGGCACAAATTCGGATTCAGAGCTCAACATCCCAGCGAACTACAAGTACACAGACTTATAGAACATAGCAGCTGGATTCAACAACAATCAAGGAGCAGCCTTTCTGGATGTAATGTTTTCAAAGCTTTCAACAGAGTGTGACATGAAGCTCTGACATACGAAATAAAAGCTTATGGATACAACGGGGCCATGACGAAACTCGTCTCCTCGTATCTAAGCGACCGGACCGGAGGTTCAGGGTCTAGATAGGACCAGTTCTATCTGAACACGGAATCCCGGAAGCTGGAGTACCACAGAGGGCAGTATTATCACCCCTTCTCTATAGATAGAGAAGACGTTCCAAGAAGAACCAGAATACTAAACAGCCTTTATGCAGGCGACACTGCAAAACACTTTATCCTGGATATAGGAGTAGCTGTAAGAAATTTACAGACGGCACTGGATACGATAGACGAATGGAGTATTCAATGGAAAATATCAATAAATCCAGAAAAGACACAAGCGGTTATCTTGTAGGCTGGACTGCAACGCTAAAACGGGGAGAAAGGCAGATAAGACAGAAACATCACTGGGAAAATTTGGTTTGGGAAAGAAGAACAAGTATTAACAAGATTATAATAAAACCTTTATAGAAAAGACATAAGGTACACTACCGAAAGAAACCATATAACGAAAGAAGTTCCCAAACACAACCATCTATGGAACAGAGGAGAAAAGTGCAAAAACAAAGTTATAGAAGCAAAGAACAGCATGAATTTAGAACAATAAGTAAAAGAATACAAAAATCTATTAGGACGGAAAACCGAAAGCATAAAAGTAAACAAAGTGAAATTAAGGGATAAAGATAATAGCAAAAAATAGTTAAATTCCTTTGTAGAAGGTATATTTATAAAAATTCCTAAAAATGGTTACATCACAGAACAGAACGTTTTCATACTAATTCCATCATCAGTGGTTAATTACCTAATATAAGTATAACCTATTTAATTAAGATAAACGTGGATTAAAATTTTGGCTAAGGTTGAAAAATTGTCAAAATATTTGGATAAAAACCCTTTAAATGTATTAAAGTTAAATTTGTTATATAATATTATTAAAAATATGGTTCAGAACCGCAAAATACCCCAATACTTGAGGAGCAAAGTGGTCAACCAATGCATCTTTCCTATCATGACATATAGATGTCAAACCTGGATCCCAACCAAGGCAAATAATAAACTAGCCACAATAGAAAGAGCAATGTTAGGTATAGGACTTTCAGATAAAAAGAGGAACGACTGGGTAAGACCAAAAGCAGAAGTCGAGGACAAAACAACAAAAATTGCCAAACTTAATTGGAGCTTCGCATGCCACACTGCTAGACAAAAAGACCAACGTTGGAACGCAAGAATACAACATTGGAGACCTTACGAAAGTAAACAACCAAGAGGAAGACCACAGATGAGATATGTTGATGATATTAAAAGAATAGCCGGAACAACTTGGAAGTATGCTGCTCAGGCTAGATACCAATGGAAGGAGTTGGGAAGGCCTATGTCCAAACATGGACGATAGAAACCTAAGAAGAAGAAGAATACAAAAATAGACAACACTTAATGAACACTTTTTTTTTTCTTTTGGTGCCTATTCCTTTAGAATATTGACGATCATTCTGGATATAATTATTTTAATAACTGCTGCTTTATAGATTAGTTGTTGTGGAAAACCATTTCCTCACGTTTTTTTAACCATGATATTCGTCTTCTCCCAATTCCTCACTTTCCGAATACTTTGCTTTGAAGGATTATTTTTAGTAATTTGTATTTAGTGCCGTTTCTCAGATATTCCGAGATGTCCGAGATATTCTAACTTTCTCCTTTTAATCGTGTACATCACTCCTCTTTCTTTCCCCCATTCTTCGTAGTGAGGTCTCGTTGGTTATCTTGTCCGTCCATGATATCCTTAGGATTCACCTGTATAGCCATATCTGGAAAACCTCAAGTTTTTTTTCCATCGCTTCAGTGAGTGTCCAGGATTCAACTCCGTAGTATATTATATTAATAAAAAGATATAACATCGTAGGAGTCTTACTTTTATTTGTATACATATTAACTTGAAAAATGTTATTCACAAATTCAATTTGAAGTAGGTAATTAACTGACTTTAACAATGAACGACACGTACCTACATTATTAAGAAAATTACCGTGCTGAAATCGTTTGAGTAAATTTTGACGGCGATTTAACGTAGAAGACAAGCCTTAAGTAGTAAAAACTACAATTAAATAACATTAGTCGGTACCGTACGGTAAATCACGATAAAAACGGTATGGAAAACGCACAGATAATAACCATTATGAGTCTGGGCAAAAAGATTTATAGTCCAGGAATCGAATGTTTTCACCTAGCAATTTTTACAGAATAGATCGATTTGCTTGAAAATTTGAGAATAAGTAGTGGATAGTCCAAGGATCAAAATCTATATGATGCCGAAAGGCGCTTTTACCATGGAGGTAGTTGCCACACCATTTCGGGGGTGGAAATTTTTTATTATATTTTGACTGCAAAAATTGGTGAAAGAATTAATTCTAAGCAAAAAAGTTTCTATAATTTAATAGTTTTCTATTTTATCGCTATCGAAAGTGTTAGTTTTATATTGAAAAAATCAATCTTCTTAATCAGTTTTTTGCTTATAACTCAAAAATTATTCGTTTTATCAAAACAACTCTAATTAACCAAAATGTACCTTTTGAAAAAATAAACAAAATAGTTTTGTTTAATTTTCTTTAAGACTAATACCCCAGGCTGTGGGTGAAAAAACATGATATAATTCAGGAATTTTTGAAACCTATCAGGTGTTATAAAGGACGATGCCAGGAATAACTTCTTAAAATGTAACCAAAAATATTGTGCTCTTTTTTTTTAATTGCGATTTTCATTTGTTAAATTTGCAATTTTTATTGATTTTTAATTTTGTAGCTTAGGACATTGATTTTAGAGAAAAACTTTTTAATAGAAAGTTGTAGTAAATTAAAAAACCTACAATTTGAGGTACGGTAAGTTCAATTTGGTTAATTGGTTATTGCAAAACAGCCTGCGAAAGGTCCAAAATGGCCGTTTTTTACAATTGCATTATTTATTGTACAAATAATTTTTTTTTATTTTTTAAAGCTTTAAAATGAAGATCTTTCGATTCCCAACATAAAAAAAATTGTAGAGCCAGATTAACGAATTTGTTGGTTAGATATTATAAATTGTTTATCCCAAGAGGTAAAATGTCGAAGGCTATAACTTTTTAAAAAAAAAATCGTAGAAAGTTGGTGAAACATCCAATATCCTTCGAAAGAGTTATATTTTCATATTCTGATGTAAATAAATGCGTAAAACATTTTTAAACCTCTAATTTTTGGATTTGAAAATAAGGGGGCAAATTTCGTTATAAACATTTAGAGCTGAAGCGGCCCTGTATATTCTATGAGTTTTTAACTTACATATTATTGTTGCCGAAGATGAAACGAAGATTTATAAAAAAATAAAAAATTTCTACGACCAACTGAAGCCGAGATAATTTTTGGGTTTGAAAATAAGGGGGCAAATTTCGTTATAAACATTTAGAGCTGAAGCGACCCTGTATATTCTATGAGTTTCTAACTTACAGATTATTGTTGCTAAAGATGAAACAAAGATTTATAAAAAAAATAAAAAATTTCTACGACCAACTGAATATGAAAATGCAACTCTTTAGAAGGAGATTAGATGTTTCACCAACTCTCTACGATTTTTTTTTCAAAAAGTTATTGCCTTCGACATTTGACCTCTTGGGATAAACAATTTATGATATCTAAGCAACAAATTCGTTAATCTGGCTTTACAATTTTTTTATGTTTGAAATTGAAAGATCTTCATTTTAAAGCTTTAAAAAATAAAAATTATTTGTACAATAAATAATGCAATTGTAAAAAACGGCCATTTTGGATCTTTCGCAGGCTGTTTTGCAATACCCACTTAACCAAATTAAACTTACTGTACCTCAAATTGTAGGTTTTTTAATTTATTACAACTTTCTATTAAAAAGTTTTTCTCTAAAATCAATATCCTAAGCTGCAAAATTAAAAATCATTAAAAATTGCAAATTTAACAAATGAAAATCGCAATAAAAAAAAAGCGCACAATATTTTTGGTTACATTTTAGTAGAAGTTATTCCTGGCATCGTCCTTTACAACACCTGATAGGTTTCAAAAATTCCTGAATTATATCCTGAAATCGATCTATTTTTTACCCACAGCCTGGGGTATAACAGTAACCAAGCTATACTTTATTATAGGTTAGCTCTTCTTCGTCAAATGCTAAATTTTGGAGCTTCAACGCCAAAAGACGGGAAAACTATGTATTTTTCGAGGGTAACTTATAGAAACTGATTTAAAGTATTTAAAAAGATCTATTTTTGAAAATAAAAATAAGTATCTAGCTCAAAAATTGAGTGACCTAAGATGAAAATAAAGTCAGTCCCTATTTTTTCAGCGAGAAAGTGAGCGGAAGCAACCCCTAATTACCACCCTAATTAAAATTAGTCGCTAGCCTTGATCAATTTTATTTATTTATGTATTATTAATAGACTGTAGAAGTTTGACCGGCTTAGAATGATTAGTTTAAAAAAATCGAATAATGAATTTTTGTAGTTTGTTAAATTTTTTTTCAAAATAGAAAGATTAGCATCAGAGATACGAAAAAATGTTTATATATATAAAATTGAAGCTTTTTTAATTCCCAAAAATTTGGTTTGCGAAAATTTTTTGTGTGGCAAAAATTGAGTGAGATATTGACAATATTTAAACTTGTACTACCATGCAAAAACTACCTTTATCAACCCTTTCAAAGTGACCGCATTTTGGAACCGATGGTTTTAAAAGGATTTAATATTAATAGCCATATATAGCTCTTGTAAAAACCTACAAAATGCTTTTTTGCAGAACTTTCAAAGTAAAAAATAAAAAAGTTACGATTAAAAAACCAATATATATTTTGGAGAAAAATGGAGAATGCCAATTGGAATCATAATAATATAAGTTAGCGGGGTTTTTTGTATTCTGTACTGTAGAAACTTATATACACGCATACACTGATTCATATTTGACTCATGGAACCATAGAACAGATGCGAATACTTAGATGTACATGCTTTTGATGAGCACTCAAAAAGGACTTACCTTGAGGTCCAGCAGTGGCTTGGAAACTACAATATTCAGCCAACTGACTGGTGGTGGTTTTCAAAAGATGGATCGTTGCGCCCATTAAAAATGAAAGAGTCGCCTGCTCCTGAAGAACTTTTAAAAATGCTATTTTGTCACTGCAAGAAAGGTTGCGGTGGCTCATGTAGCTGCAGAAAACTGGGGTTATATTGTAACAAAACTTGCTGTGGTTGTTCTGATAATAATTGCAGTAATAGTACTCCAATAATAGAAGATAACGAAGAAGATGGTGAAAGAAGCGGCACGAAAGACGGTTGAAATTTAATAATGTATACTTAATATAAAAAAGTGAACATGTGTGAATATGAACATGTCAAAGACAGAGTATCTTAAAATAGGGGATGATGAAGAAGATTCAGATTTAGAAATTAGAACCACAAAAACATGTAAAGAATATAAATATCTCGGATCTATGTTTGGTTGAGTGTATGTGAGATTCGATCTATGTATCAATATTATATGATTTACAAATATTTGTATGTGAAATTGACGAAATTGTAGTATTATCTATAATTATTGCAAATATATACAGGAAGAGTGGTGAGGACTACGCCAAACTTTAACACTGTATAATATACGTGATAATAATTAAAAATAACTCATATGTTGTTATTCGATTTTCATTTGTTTCCGAAATACGGGATGTTAATAGTTTTCTTACAAACTGACGATTTATTTATTGCTCTAAAACCGGTTAAGGTGTGCAAATGAAATTTGCTGGGTTTTAAGACATAGTTATTGCGCCTTTTTTGACCCACAATTAACAATTTTATATTCACCACTGGCGCGCGTACGGGTAATGGTCTGAAATTTTTAAAGAAAAAAAAAATAGTACGCCACTGAGATATTTCAAATTAAAAATTATTTTTGAATTCCTTGTTCAATTGCTGATAAGCAATCTATCTTCACGTTTGTTCATACGACGTTTCGTTTTCATGAAAAAAATAAAATATTATCTTAACGCTTATAAAGTATTCGAAATAAGTTTCTACACATTCTATAGAAACTTCGTCGAAAACTTTGAAAGCGTTAAATTTTTTTTTATTTTTTGCATGAAAACGAAGCATCACATGAAAACAAGGGAAGATAAATTTTTTGTCACAAATTGAACGAGGAATGTAAGAAAGATTTTAATTTGAAATATTTCAGTGGCGTACCATTTTTATCTTTAAAAAATTTCAGACTATTACCCAAACGCGCTCCAATGGTGAGTATAAAATTCTTAATTGTATATCAGAAAATGCGCAATAACTACGTCTTAAAACCCACCAAATTTCATTTGCACAACTCAAGCGATTTTAGAGCAATAAATAAATCGTCAGTTTGTAAGAAAATTTTTAACAAGAAACAAAAATGAAAATCGAATAACAACATATATATGAGTTATTTTTAATTATTATTACGTATAAGTGTGGCGCGCTCTTCACCACTCACCCTGTATATTGGACCGTTGTATTAATTTTATGTTTTGATTACCATTACGTAGCTCTCACCAAATTTTGTTATCTTAAGATTTTTTATACATTTTGGCAATGAGGGGCTACTTTTAACCTTAGCTTTAAAAATGAATTTGCAAAGGGTGGAAATATTTAAAAATTATACTTAGTACACCAAAAAATTATTATTTAATTCATCTTAACCAAATTTCACTGTTTATAAACTTTTTTGTAGAATTCTGAATGCAGGGTAGTTTGCACCCTTAAAAAACAATTTTTTAAGGGTTAAAATACTCAGAAATTATATAAAGAATATCAAACCATTATTACTTAAATCATCCGATCCAAATTTTATCCTCCTTATTTTTATAAATTTGAGCAATTAGAGGTCGCTTTCACCCTTATAAACTTTTAAAGGATTGAAATAGTCAATAATTATTGTAGTTATGAGTATCAGACAATCATTATTTAATTCATAAGAACAAATTTCACTCTTTTTAAACTTTGTTATAGATTTTGATAATAAGGAGTAGTTTTCACCCTTAAAAGCTAAAAAAGCGTCCGTCGGCAGAATATAGATTTTAAAGTAGAGGGTAAGGTGAACTTAATCCCAAATTTTTATGAAAATCAGTCCACTTTGTAAAAATTTCGAGGTTTTGTCCTATTTTAAGCTCCATTTCTTGGACTATAACTAAAATTATCTTTTTGCAATACCACACAACATAAAATGAACGAATCGTAAAACAAGTAATAAGAAAATTATATGTGGAAATGGATAACCATACGATTTTTGAAGCACTTGTGACAAGAAAATATTAATTTATAAAAAAACCACTTACTGCATTGGAATTACAGTAGTACCTACAAAGAAAACACTGGTTTTACGTAAGTCTGCTTTGGCAATTATATTAGCAACTATTAGTTTGAGAAGTTCATTACCTTCGCAAGATACGTCGAACAATTTGTTTTAACTAATTATTGTCTGTTTCTTATGGTAAACGAAATCTCCATTAATAACTTAAGGTATGCAGATGACAAAGGCTTATGATAAAAATGATGATAAGAAATCAAATAGACTAATATCCTTGTCAACAAACGATTTAGAAACTCTATAAAATCTGTAAAAACGTACCCGGGATCCGACATAAAATCGGATCATAATCCACTTATCGCCAAAATTAAACTTAGTTTAAAGAAAATTCAAAGACCAAAAATTCATGATGACAGAGGAGATTCTATGTATGATGGAAGACAGAAGAAAGGTTAAAGATAATAAGAATAACTACAACAAAATAAATAACGAAATAAAAAGGGCTATTAAAATAGCAAAAGAAAATTGGTTAAGCTCGAAATGTACAGAGATGGAGTCATTACAACAAAACCATGATTCGTTTAACCCCCATAAAAAGATCAAAGAAGCTGCAGGCTTATAGAAACACAAGAACACTGGATTTCTGACAGATAATCAGGGAAACATAGTATTGGAAATAGAGCAAAAAAGGGATATTTGGATTAAATACGTGGAAAAAACTTTTCAAGATATACGAAGTAACACTGGCATCACAACAAACACCAATTGCGAATCTGGGCCTCCACTTACAGTCGAAGAAGTAAAGTATGCCATCAAAAATACCAAAGATGGTAAAGCAGTAGGCCCTGATAATTTTCATTCCGAATTCTTAAAACTTATGGACTACGACGGCATAAAATGGTTGACAAATATATTTAACAATATAATATGACACAGGCATAATTCCCCAAAAATGGCTAGAATCAACTTTTATAAATCTTCAAAAAAAAAAAATCAAATGCGAGAAAAATTTAGCCAATTGGCACCCCCTCTTAACGATGCTGGATCCGCCACTGTCGCTAAAGCATAAAAAGTACGCCATTCTTATAAAAATAATAATATAATATAAGTATGTATTTCTATAAAAATAAATGAATATTTTTATAATCTTTAAATATAATATCAATTGATCTGAGAGGGGGCAGGGGGTGATCGCCCCATCACCCCTCCCTGGATCCGCCACTGCTTAGCGACCACTTAAGGGTGAATATTGTGCTATTAACGTAGCATTAATGCAATAAAATGCGTGTAGGTGGCGAAAATATGCAAAAATTGATTTTGGGCCACCACTCTGGCTTTGGGGCGTAAATAATGTAAAATGTGCATAGGTTATAATTTGTAGGTTACACTGTGTTGTTTTATTTTACATAAGTACTTTATTAATAAAACGAACAGGTGACGAAAAAAAAAAACAAAAACTGGAGCCTGCCAAAGCAGATCTGAGGTTTACGGCGCCACTGTGCCGTAACGGTTGCTTATACGAAAAAAATGAATACGACCTAATTTTTAGAGTAAATAGTGGTCTTTAACCTTGTATAAGTTTTGTTTAAAAAGAATGCATAGGTAATGAGAAAATCGTAAAACCATGTTCGCCAAGGGATAGGGGTAGTTTCTGCAGTATATTTTCAAGGATAGGGGTGGTTTCCGCAGGGATATTGCAATAACCATATATATTTTTGAAAAACACTATTGATGAAGCATATGCCTATATGGATCAAAAAGCAAAAAAAAAAATTTCAACCCCCCATTTTATTTATTTTTTTTGGCTACAGGGGTTGCACTAGGAAATCGCTTTTGGTGTCCATGCATGGGTAATAATAACGTGCACAAAATGATGTATAAAGTATATTAATAAAGGGCATTGTGTGTGAAGGATTCCAAGAAAATCACTTTCTTTATTAATTCTTCTTTTTTTTTGGGGGTGGTTCCGGAGAAAAAATGGGGTGCATTATACAAATTTGTAAATAGCACCAGTACATGGATAATTGCTGAAAGTCTTTCTACTCTAGCATAAACGGTTCAGCTGGTTTAAAAAGGGGTTTTTTAAAATGTAACACCTTGTAACTAAAAAAAGGGCAATTACCGTTAAGTGAAACCTACAAGAAAAAATCAGTCACTTATTTTTGAATAATTGCCGCAAAATTTCTTCTTAATTTCCAGTAAAGTTAGGGAAAAATAATTTTTTAAAAACATCTTTTTTAAAAACTTGTCAACTTTGGGGCCCCACCCCCCACTAAATGGTGGGTGATAGACAGATGCAGTTGGGAAATAAATCGTAGAAAATATAGTCCTCTTCATATTTCTATAAAAGAAATTTTTTGCAAAAGGTACAGGAAGGGCTACGTCCCGCAAAAACCACAAATTACCCCCTTTAAAGTTTACAGGGTTGAAAAGGGGGGTTCGGGGCGAAATTTTTTAAGAAAAAGTTAGTCTCACAATAAGCACCCCTTGATATACCAGAAAAAAAAATAAAACCGGACTTGTGTCCATTTTGCAAGGTTCAACCTCTGTTTCCTACACTATTAAAGTAAGCTAACGATTTCTAATTGTAAAATAATATTGTTTTTTAATAAAGGGTTGATTAAAAGACAAGCAATTTGAGAGTGTCAATCGAATTTGTTGATTAAATTTCATATTTGGAGGCAAATTTCGAAAAATATTAAAGGATGGTCGAGCGTTTCTTTTCAATCATTTTCTTATCTGTGAGGCTGTACTTAAAAACCATTTTTTGTTTGTTTAGTTTTATTATTAAATCAATTACGTCGAACCGGCCATTAAAGTTGTACATATATTTTATGATTTCATATGTCATTGATATTTATCATCTGCATATTCATTTGCATTGCTAAATTGAGCATTATTGAGCACATTTTAAATTGAGCATATTAATTGTATTTAATGGTCCATTTTTACATTGAATAATTTACAACACATGAATGCATGTTTATTATAATAAAAAGCCAATCAACCTTTTAGATAAAAACTATGATTGTTAAAACTTGTAAAATTGCGGAATAATGAACTTACGAACTTAAACGACCCTGACACTACGATTTTACAAACATTCCAAAGGGAAAAGATCTACCATTAGGATAGATTTCTCATATAATTCTTATATACGCTGAGATTATACGATTAAACGGTATTAGAGATTTAGGGAGTAAATTCTATGTTATTGTAGGTACAACATATTGTGGGATATAGCGCCGTTTAAACTATCCTATTACCACATATACAGAAGAAGTGTTGTTCTGGATTTCTTTAGACATCACATAAGCCTTTAACACAGTTTGACAGGCCTGCCTTACATTATAATATCAAGAAAATCCTTCCCCATATCTTACTTCCTTTTACTACATATTTTACTAGGTGTATAATATCAATATTTAACGCTATCCCATAAGGAAGAATTTTCGGGGTAGTTTTGGTGAATATGACAATCACAGGGATCTACCCATATTCTCAGGGCTAACTACAGCAACACTATACTGATGATACAGCGACACTAATAGCATCATATGTGAGCCCAATAATTATTTATCATCATCACGTAGCGCTACAACCCTGGGTGGGTCCTGGCTGTCTTTACAACTTTTTTCCAACTTGTTCGGTCTTCCATCAACCTAGGGTCAAATGGAATGTTCATTTTCCGGAGATCTGATTGGATGTTATTTTTCCATCGCATTCTGGGAAGTCCGAGTGGCCTTTTCCTATAGGAATCTCCTCCGTGGATTTAATTTCTTGGACAATATCGGCGTCATTGTAGGGTGCTTTTAATTCGATATTGGTTCTGATTCTATATTGGTTTGTGGTGATGTGGTGAGGTCCGAAAATAATTGTTCTAAGTATTTTTCGTTCAACACGTCTGAGTTTTTCTTCGTTTGATTTGGTTATGGTCCACGTTTCGCATCCATATGTTAGTACAGGGCTGACGATGGATTTATAGATTTTGACCTTGGAACTTCTTGCAAGATTTTTTGATTTTATCCAGTGCGAATAGACAGCGATTTGCCGACTGGTTTCTGTCTTTTATTTCTTCAGTAACATCGTTGCCAGCTGTGATTACGGCCCCAGACTCTTAAAACGTTGTACTCTTTCGAAATTGAAGGTGTTGACGGTCACATTTTGTCCTGTCCTGTCTCTTCATGTCGTTCTATTTATACACATATATTTCTTCTTCTCTTCATTAATCTTCAGTCCTACTTCACTTGTTACTCCTTCCACCTTGTTGAAAATGACTTTTATAGATAGGATGGAGTCTTCAACGAGATCAATGTCATCTACGTATGCTAGTAATAGCTTGGGACCTTGAACCGATAGCAATTCTGTTTTTATTTCGGCCGACCTCGTAGCTTTCTCTAAAGCCACCTTTACACGGTCAATATTATTGAAGCAATATAGATATTGAGGAACATATTAAACGTGTAAGGAATGTATTGAAACAATAATACCATTGAAAATATATTGCTTCAATAGTATTGCGTCAATAATATTGATCGTGTAAAGGTGGCATAATACAAGGTTAAAAAGTAGTGGAGATAACGCATCACCCTGTTTCGAGTCCACTGTCGATTTCAAAGCTACCAGACAGTTTATTATTTACACGTTCTTTAGATATTCCACCCTCCATACAGACTTTGGTCATCCGAATAAATTTCTTTGGTATTGAGAACTCCGCCATGGCATTCCATACTTGGCTTCTTTCTACGCTATCATATGACTGTCAAAAGTGTATAAAGAGATTGTGTATGGGTCTGCTATACTCCCATCCACTTTCTAGAATGGGATGGGAGTAGAGTCTAGATGGGATGGGAGCTCAATTATTTCAAGTCACAAATTTTACGAGAATTTCAACATATTTTCAATTGGTTAAAACGCACAGCTTACGATTAAATAAAACCAGAGGTTCTCAATTTAATTTTAATAATCGTAGATAAACAACATCTGCCGCAAAATCAAGAATACACGCTGATCGCATATTATTAGTTTGGTCTTCACCTAAATATCCTATAATATTTACAAACAAAACCATTCTTAAAATCCGTGTTTTATATCGAACTGTGGAGAAATGCATTATAGACCAGTAAGGATCTGTTTTTAGGTGGATGTAAGAGGTGGCATTCAGATTTTTGCGGATAAAGTTAGGTGATAACTTCGTTAATAATAATTATTGATTTATGCTCCTTCTCAAATATGCCCGGAACATTAATAAAAAAATTCAAATATTTAAAAATTTCGAATAACATCGATTTTTTTCTACTTTTTTTGTTTATAACTTTAAAACGATTCATTTTGGAACAAAGTCGTATAGGAATAAAACAAAGATAATTAAATTTTCTATCAGATGCGATTGGTTTAATATGTCTTAATTTATCACCCTTGCTGCAAAATAGCAATAAATATAAAATAAGGGGGCAAAACAAGCCTGTCCTTATTGAATGATTTTCCATCACTTAGGTTACACTTGGAATCTTCCTAATTCGCTTAGAAAATTTTTGTAATGTGCTAAAACCGTACACCAAATTTCATTAAAATTGACTTACTAGATTTTGAATAAAAATTTTGCAATCTAAACTTTTTTTAAAAAATTAAAATTTTTTAAAATCTTGCACAACAAAAACTAGAACATACAAAGATTTGTCAATTTTTTTACATATAAAGAAGCACTCCACCTATCTAATGCACTTTACAGAAGTGAAATCGGATTATTTAAGCAGCCTCAGCAATGTTTTAAAGTTATAAACATTTTTTTGGTTTATAAACAAATTAGTGCTGTGGCCAGGAGGGGGTGCTACGGGCTCCTTTATTTAGATGGACTTACCCAAGATTTTTATGTATTTTTTGACCCGTAGACACGATTTTTTTGGGTAACAGTTGATCCGGATGTCGATAAGATTGTTATAAACAAAGAACTTGAGGAATTACATAACATCGATTTGTCGCAAAATTAAACATTTTTTTGTATTTCTTGGGTAATTCTAAGCAAAAAATGTTGTTACAAGTTTTTTCGTAGGATGCATAGTTTTCGAGATAAACGCAGTGGAACTTTCAAAAAATCGAAAAATTGCAATTTTTGAACGCGAATAACTTTTGATTAAAAAGTAAAATAGCAATTCTGCTGACAGCATTTGAAAGTTTAAGTCAAATTATACCGGTTTTAATTATTTGCATTGCTAAAATTTTTTTTTATTATTAAACAAAGCTATTTGTTTATAAGCCAAAAAATTGTTTATAAGTTTAAAACATTGCTGAGGCCCCCTAAAAAATCCGATTTTAATTCTGTAAAGTGTATTAGATAGGTAGAGCACCTCTTTATATGTAAAAAAATTAGCCAACTTCTAAATGGTCTACTTTTTGTTCAGAAAGATTTTAAAAAATTTGAACTTTTTTAAAAACATTTACTTAGATTGCAAATTTATTATGCAAAATCTATTAGGTCGATTTTAATGAAATTTGGTACACGGTTTAAGTATGTTACAAAGAATTTCCTAAGCGAATTACTAAGGTTCTAAGGCTACGGCTTCACGGGCGAGAAATTGACGCTAGCAGTAGCCGTAAAACGAACTTAAGGATCCACGACACGGAATAAGAATAGCCGAACTGAACCGACTACGCACAAGTCCTGTAGTCGGTACAGGACTTGTGCGTAGTCGGTTCAGTTCGGCTATTCCTATTCCGTGCCGTGGAACCTTAAGTTCGTTTTACGGCTACTGCTAGCGTCAATTTCTCGCCCGTGGAGCCGTAGCCTAAGTGCCACCAAAGTGGTTAAAAACATTGAATAACAACAGGCTTATTTTGTATTTATTGCTATATTGCAGAAAAAGTAATACGTTAAGACATTTTTGACCAGTCGTATATCATACAAAATTCAATTATCTTTATTTTATTTCTCTACGACTTTGTTCCAAAACGAATCGTTTTAAAGTTATAAGCAAAGAAAGCAGAAAAAAATCGACGTTTTTCGAAATTTTTAAATATTTTAATTTTTTTATTAATATTTGAGAAGAAGCATAAGTCAATTATTATTACTGAAGGTGTCACCTAACTTTATCTGCAAAAATCCGAATGCCACCTCTCACATCCAAAAATAGACGTTTTTTCACATATCCTTACTGGTCTATTAAGTTATTAAGAAAGATTACAGCCTACAGTCATAACTAAAAAGATGATCTCTTCTTCTTCTTCCTCTTTATAAGCAATTCTGCTTGTTCATTGGCGGATTGATACCTGTGTGGAAGGTTGTCACTCCATTTTTTGCGCGGTCGGCCGATACTTCTTCTACCAATTGGTGATTTATCTCGTGCTATTTTGACCACACGTGTCTCCCCCATTCTGGTTATGTGGTTATTCCATTCTTTTTTTTCTATTTAGTGTCCATTAGTTTATACATTGTATGTTACATTGTCTTCTAATGTCTCCACTCCTCTTTCGATCTCTCAGCGTTTCCTGTAATTCTTCTCAGTACTCTCATCTCTGCCGTTTCCAGTAGTCTTTCTGTTGTGGCTGTATCGGGTCTTGTTTCTGATGCATATGCCACTATTGGCCGTACACTGGCTTTATAAATTCTTGACTTCATCTCAGTGTTAATATGTCGGTTTCGCCATATAGTGTTATTAAGGCATCCTGCTAGTCTATTTGCTTTTTGTACTTGATTTTTCATTTTTTTGTCCAGGTCTTTGTAACTTTAGAGCGTAATTCCAATGTATTTTACTTCCATTAATTGTTCAATACTGATACCATCAATTTCTATTTTGCATCTGATTGGTTCTTTGCTGATTACTATTGTTTTAGTTTTCTCAGATGAAAGTAAATACATGATGATGGTGCTAAATTCCACCATATGGTGACCTCGACCCAAAGAATGTAAAGAAAAATATTGCTAACTACACACCAAGAAAGGCTCGTAGCGTTCTAAAATTCTGGTCAGAACTTGAGCACATACATGTCAGTGAACATTTTCGTTCGGATCGATTAGTAATTGTAATTATTTACAGTATACTTATCGCAACTAGTGTATTTTTACTTTATCGTACTACATACGCAGTATGAGTATAATAGATAAAGTTATAGGATCGTGCAAAAAATTTTTTTTAGATTTCACTTTTTTTCGACGTTTTGAGTCCCCCTGAGTCTAAAAAGCAAATAAAAAAAACATGTCGGAAGTATGTACGTATGTACGTACGTATGTCGCCACCGCCCAGCAAAAACTACTGGACCGATTTCGATGAAATTCGGTATGAGTAAGTTTAAGAGAATTTTGTCGAGAAACTAAGCTTTTGAAAAAAACCTCTCAAAGGGGGGCCGAAATAGGGGGGTTATTTGGGGCCCATTTTTGCAAATTTTGACCGAAACGAATGAAATTTAACTTAAAGTTAGCTCATCGATAGGTAAATAGAAATACGGAATTTGAAATTTCCAAATCCAAAATGGCGGCCAGCATGGCCGACCGCCCACCCGATACATTTCCCTACCAATCTAAAAACTTGTTTAAGATAAATTTAATTTGAAAAAACATTTATATAGCCTAAAGATGGGGCTATAACAAGAATATTATCGTTTCTCAGAAAAAGTTATGGGTTGCCTATATTTAAGGGGTCAAAATTTGACATAAATTTGAACTAGATTTTCTCAAAAATGACTCCAAGGAATTTGTTTATTTTTTGATATATTTTTGATATCCTATCGGTAAATTGAACAACATTAGTCAGATTTCTTAACTCCTCATAGGAGGGGAGTTATGAATTTTTAATAAAAAAATATTCGAGTGCCCGTAACTACTTCTGTAATAGAAACTAAAATTTTAAATTTGGCAGACATATATAGTACTTTGTCATCTATTAGCACAATAAATTTTACCCGCAATATGGCTTCCGGTTTAACCGGAAATGAAAAAAAGATCTTAATTTTTTACATACGCCCTGTATATTTTTACACATTTTGAAAGAATGTAAAATTATCTTTCCAATGACATAAAACTCGTTGCTGTAACTCAAAAACTCGAAAAGTTACAGAAAATTGAAATTTTGCTAGAATCTTGTGTGTGTCCCCTCTCACGCGATCATAGCAGAGCATTATTATAGGGCAGTCAATGAGGGTATTTGGCTCCGAATTCCATCCTACTACATCGATGTACTTGATATTTTCACAGTAAGTAGGGAATAGCTCAAGAAACAAAATCTACCCTATATACTATGGCGCTTTTATCTTGGGGCAATTCCCACCCCTTCAAGGAGGTGGAAAATTTATTGGTCAAAATAAGCATGGACGTGGCTAGAGAACCTATTTTTAAGCAAAAACTGATCTATACTTTTTTTTGAGAACTCAATACTTTTTGAGTTATGCGTAGTTGAAAATTGGCTATTTTCATTTAAAAATGACACGTTTTCGGACGGTTTTTTGTGAATACCTTAAAAACTATGCATCAAACTAAAAACACTACATAAAAATGTTTTTAATTATAAATAACAAAGAGATTCGTTCCTTCGTAAATTTTTCTCTATCTCTATATACATAATTCACAAGTGGGCGTTTTTGTAGCTCCGGAAGTACGAGGTGGGGAGATTTGTGCTCTTTGGGTTAAGCTTTTTGAATTTTTCGATGATTTTTGGTGGGGATTTGGATTCGGTCAGGGTCGTGCTTTCGGATTTTTTAAGGGGTACGAGTTTTGATTAGGGGTTGGGGGTGAGATTGTCTAAGGCGAAAAAATTTCATTGGGTCTTAAAGCCAAGGGTTGGGAATAAGTGTCACTTTTGACCCGGTGACGCTAGCTCGAACAGGGGCGTCACACAAAATTATCAAACTTGCGGGTTGGAGAAAAAAAGGGTAAAAAAGTTGAAAAAAAAATTCAGATGGACGTAAATCGGGTGTTTTGGACCGGGGAGGTTTGTGTGTTTGGACTTAAGCTTTCTAAATTTTTTGCGATTTTTTGGTGGAATGTTTATCCCTCCCAGAGGCGTACTTTCTTTTTTTCTAAGGGGAGCGAGTTTTTTATAGGGGTGCGGGGTGGGTTGGTAGTATGTGATATAATTTTAGTGCGTTTTGACGCTAAGCGTTAGGAATAAATGTGATTTTCGACTGGTGCCGCTAGATCGAACAGTGGCGGCACAAAAAATTCGTAAAAGGGAAATTTTGATGAAATGGCCAAAAATCACGATGTCGTCCCTCGTGTGCCCAGAGTTTTCAAGCTTTTGTAAGATTTCCACCATAGCCCAAATATTTCACAGTTCCCATACTTACGAAAACTTCTATTTTTTTTTCCCACCCCTACGGTAAGGGTGGGGGTGGCTACCAAAGGGGGGTCATTTTTTTGACTTCACGCCCCAGTAGCGCCCTTATGGCAAAACGCATTGAGTCGCGCGAGGCATCAAAATTTGCCCATCAACGAGGCGAAAAACGTGTGTTCTTCGAAATTTTCGATTTTTGACAGGAAATGTCAAAAAAAATTGGAAATTAAAAAAAATAAAAAAAAACAGAAAAAATGACATAGCTCCGCTCCTATGGCTTCGATTTTGGCCAAACTTTTATTGTTGTAAATGGTTTGATGTGGTGGATTCGAAAAATCAAGTTTCAATCAGTGGCGCATCCATGGGGAGAAAGAAGGCGGGGAAATGGCGATATTTTCAACAAAAATGCAAAATGAGATTGGTGCTTTTGGACTTAAGCAAATTGAATTTTTTGCGAATTTTTCGTGTCGATTTTAACTCGGTCAGTGGCGTGGTTGCGGATTTTTTAGGGGTGCGAATTTTGCATAGGCGTGAAATTTAGAAAAAAAATCACAAAATGAGATTTGTGCTTTTGGACAAGCTTTTTGAATTTTTTGCGAATTTTTCGTGCTCGTTAAAACCCTGTCAGTGGCGTCGTTTCGGATTTTTTTAGGGGAGCTTCTTTTGTTTAGGTGTGTTAGTAGCAATATGAGGTATGTGCTCCTGAACTTAAGCTTTTTGAATTTTTTGAGAATTTTTCATGTCAATTTTAACTCTGTCAGTGGCGTGGTTACGGATTTTTTTAGGGGTGCGAGTTTTGCATAGGATTGAGATTAAAACAAAATAAAAAATGGTATTTGTGCTTGTGGAAAAGCTTTTTGATTTTTTTGCGAATTTTTCGTGCCCGGTTTAACCCTGTCAGTGGCGTCGTTTCGGATTTTTTAAGGGGTGCGAGTTTTGTATTGGTGTGTAAGTAGCAATATGAGGTTTGTGCTTCTGGACTTAGGCTTTTAAAATTCTTCGAGAATTTTTTGTGCCGATTTTAGCCATGTCATGGGCGTACTTTCGTTTTTTTAAGGGGTGCGGGGTTTTGAATAGATATGGGGATGCTAATATGAGGTTTGTGCTTTTGGACTTAAACTTTTTCAATTTTTTTGCGAATTTTTCGTGCCCGTTTTAACCCTGCCAGTGACGTCGTTTCAGATTTTTTAAGGGGCGCGGGTTTTGTATAGGCGTGTAAGTGGCAATATGAGGTCGGTGCTTCTGGACTTAGGCTTTTAAAAATTTTTGAGAATTTTTTATGCCGATTTTAGCCCTTTCATTGGCGTACTTTCGTATTTTTCAAGGGGTGCGAGTTTTGAATAGGTGTGGGATGGTAATATGAGGTTTGTACTTGTGGGCTTAGGCTTTTTGAATTTTTTGCGAATTTTTTGTGTCGATTTTAACCTTGACAGTGGCGTGGTATCGGATTTTTTAAGGGGTGCGAGTTATGGATACGCCTGGGAGGGCAATATGAGGTTTGCACTTTTGGACTTAATCTTTATGAATTTTTGCGGTTTAATTTTGCTGATCTCGACCCTGTCAGTGGCGTATTTTCGTATTTTTAAGGGGAGCGAGTTTGGTATAGGCGTGGGAGGGCAATATGAGGTTGAAGTTTTTTGAATTTTTTGCGATTTGTTTTTGCCGATTTCGACTGTGTCAGTGGCGTACTTTCGTATTTGTTTAAAGGTACGAGTTTTTACTGAAAACGTGAGAATTTTGATCTCAAAAATAAGGTTTTCGAGTAGTAAATAGAAGTACTGTTTTAAACTCACTAAAATAGTATAAGCGATATATTATTCGACGTGACTTAAAAAATCATTTCTGGTTAAAAAGTTTTAAACAAAAGTGCCGTAGTATGGTATCGTATAGTATATTGGAGTATAGTATATACTAATTCAAATTGGGGCGATTTTGTAGCTCTGGAAGTACGATTTGGGGAGATTTGTGCTTTTCAAGTTAAGCTTTTTGAATTCTTTGATGATTTTTGGTGGGGATTTCGAATCGGCCAGGGGCGTGCTTTCGGATTTTTTAAGGGGTACGAGTTTTGATTAGGGGTGTGGGGAGCGATTGCCGAAGGCGAAAAAATTTCATTGGGTTTTAAAGCCGAGGGTTAGGAATAAGTGGCACTTTTGTCCGGGGTGCGCTAGCTCGACCAGGGGCGTCGCAAAAAGTTTGCAAACTTGCGGGTTGCAGAAAAAAATTGAAAAAAAATTGATGGACGTGAATCGGGTGCTTTTGACCGGGGAGGTTTGTGCGTTTGTACTTAAGCTTTCTAATTTTTTTTAGATTTTGTTGTGCAGAGGTTATCCCTCCCAGGGGCGTACTTTCTTTTTTTAAGGGGAGCGAGTTTTTCATAGGGGTGAGGAGCGGGTTGGTCGAACGCGAATAACGCGGTGGAGGTGGGTTGGTCGTATTTGATATAATTTTAGCGCGTTTTGACGCTAAGCGTTAGGAGTAAATGTGATTTTCGACTGGTGCCGCTAGATCGAACAGGGGCGGCACAAAAAATTCGTAAAGGGGAAATTTTGATGAAATGGCCAAAAATGACGATGTCGTCCCTCGTGTGCCCAGAGTTTTGAAACTTTTGTAAGATTTCCACCAAAGCCCAAAGATTTCACAGGTTCCATACTTACGAAAACTTCTATTTTTTTCCAACCCCTGCAGTAAGGGTGGGGGTGGCTACCAAAGTGGTGTCAACTTTTTGACTTCACGTCCCAGTAGCGCCCTTAAGGCGAAACGTATCGAATTGCGCGAGGTATTGAAATTTGCGCATCGATGAGACGAAAAATATACGTTTTTTAAAATCTTCAATTTTTGGTGGGAAATATCAAAAAAAATTTAAAATATAAATAAAAAAAATGACATAGCTCCGCCCCTATGGCTTCGATTTTGCTCAATTTTTTATTATTGTAAATGGTTTGACAGAGCGGATTCGAAAAAACAAGTTTCAATCAGTGGCGCATCCATGGGGAGAAGAAAGGGGGGAAATGGCGATATTTTCAAAAAAACCGCAAAATGAGATTGGTGCTTTTGGACTTAAGGTGATTGAATTTTTTGCGAATGTTTCGTGTCGATTTTAACTCGGTCAGTGGCGTGGTTGTGGTTTTTTAGAGGTGGGAATTTCACATAGGCGTGAAATTTAGAAAAAAAAACACAAAATGAGATTTGTGCTTTCGGACAAGCTTTTTGAATTTTTTGCGAATTTTTCGTGCCGGTTTAAACTCTATCAGTGGCGTCGTTTCGGATTTTTTTAGGAGAGCTACTTTTGTATAGGTATGTAAGTAGCAATATGAGGTATGTGCTTCTAAACTTAAGCTTTTTGAATTTTTTTAAAATTTTTTCTCTGTCAGTGGCGTAGTTACGGATTTTTTATAGGTGCGAGTTTTGCATAGACGTGAGATTAAAAACAAAATAAAAAATGGTGTTTGTGCTTGTGGAAAAGATTTTTGATTTTTTGCGAATTTTTCGTGCCCGGTTTAACCCTGTCAGTGGCGTCGTTTCGGATTTTTAAGGGGTGCGAGTTTTGTATAGATGTGTAAGTAGCAATATGAGGTTTGTGCTTCTGGACTTAGGCTTTTAAAATTATTCGAAAATTTTTTGTGCCGATTTTAGCCATGTTATGGGCGTACTATCGTTTTTTTAAGGGGTGCGTAGTTTTGAATATATATGGGGATGGTAATATGAGATTTGTGCTTTTGGACTTAAACTTTTTCAATGTTTTGCGAATTTCTCGTGACCGTTTTAACCCTGTCAGTGACGTCGTTTCGAATTTTTTAAGGAGCGCGGGTTTTGTATAGGTGTGTAAGTAGCAATGTGAGGTCGGTGCTTCTCGACTTAGGCTTTTAAAATTTTTTGAGAATTTTTTATGCCAATTTTAGCCCTTTCATGGGCGTACTTTCGTATTTTTTAAGGGGTGCGAGTTTTGGATAGGTGTGGGGATGGCAATATGAGGTTGGTACTTTTGGCCTTAGGCTTTTTGAACTTTATGTGAATTTTTTGTGTCGATTTTAATCCTGACAGTGGCGTGGTTTCGGATTTTTTAAGGGGTGCGTGTTATGGATACGCGTGGGAGGGCAATATGAGGTTTGCCCTTTTGGACTTAATCTTTATGAATTTTTTGCGATTTGATTTTGCCGATTTCGACCCTGTCAGTGGCGTATTTTCAGGTTTGAGCTTTTTGAATTTTTTGCGATTTGTTTTTGCGGATTTTCGACTGTCAGTGGCGTACTTTCGTATTTTTTAAGGGCTGCGAGTTTTGGATACGCATGGGAGGGCAAAATGAGGTTTGCAATTTTGGACTTAATCTTTATGGATTTTTTGCGATTCGATTTTGCCGATTTCGACCCTGTCAGTGGCGTAGTTGCGTATTTTTAAGGGGTGCGAGTTTTGTATATGCATGGGAGATTAATATAAGGTTTGTGGTGCTTGTGAGCTTTTTGAATTTTTTGCGATTTGTTTTTACCGATTACGACTCTTGTCAGTGGCGTACCTTCGTATTTGTTAAGAGGTGCGAGTTTGTACGGAAAACGTGAGAATTTTGACCTCCAAAATAAGGTTTTTGAGTAGTAAATGGAAGTACCGTTTTGAATTCACTGAAATAGCATAAGCGATATATTATTCGATGTGTCTTAGCAAATCATTTCTGGTTAAAAACTTCTAATCATAAGTGCCGTATTATAGTATAGTATATTAGTATTAGAGTATAGTACATTATAAAATTATACTATTTTATGGATTTAGTACGGCCTAACTAGTCTATTTATAATACAAAAAGGATATGGTAGGTAAAAATAGTTTGTTTTTTGGTGCATGCTTAAAGTGCTCATGCTTTTGTAGTGTTTGAAAAGGCCTTTAAAACGAGCACCGTTAAATATCGGTTACATTCAAACTAAGCGAGATATGGTGCAAAAAAATATATGGCTAATGTACTTTAAGGAAAAATGAGAAGTACATACGTTTAACCCCTCATTCACCAGAATTTAAATGAATTGTTTTTCTTTTGCAATACCTCTTAATATAGTGTTATTTCTACTTTCAAAAAGTTGGACGGGTGAAAAAAATAAGATCAAATTATAGAGCGCATTTTTAAATTTTCTTAAAATTGTTCCTTTTGCTCCATGCAATTCGAAAATAAAAATGTTCTATCCCCGAGAAGTGGTGAGAACCGCCCCCATGATAAAAGCGCCATAGTATATAGGATAGACTTTGAATTAGGAGATTGGGCTTTGGGCTACTCCCAAAATTTCATTACAATCCATGCAGTAAAATGCAAATATTGTAAACTATTAATTTCTCAGAAAAATGGACTAATTTGAAATGAAAGTATGACTAATATTCTATTGATTTATGCAATAATCTATAGTGTGTCCCCGAACATTTTCTCAAATGCGGGAATTAATGATGCGTAGAACCATAAAATATTTTCAAGTATACAAGGTGTTTCTAGAATATCAAAATAACGAGTAACTTTGTTATTTTTATAGAATGCCAGTATCTAGTACGATAACGATAATAGATCGGTACGATAAAGTTCTCGGGCGGCCCTTCCGTCCAGCGTTTTTAAAATAAAAACGAAAATAAAAAAAGTAGTCAAATGTCTTAAATAAAATCCTCAAATAAAATCGTCACAGGGAAGGTACCACAAAGGTATTGTCAATATCTTTTTAAATTAAGTTATAAGAAGAATTAGTTTAAACTAAAAAGTTGGCTAACCCTAAGTTGGCTGTATACCATATATATGTAGTTAAAAAACTCTAACATGAAGTAGAAACCACTTCTATGAAATAGGTATATGTATTTACTAATAATTTTAAAAATCCCAATCGATTGAATAAAATATGTCCAATTCAGAACGTTTTCGGACCTATCAGTCCATCATCAGTGAATTCAAATACTTGCTAAATAGCCCCAGAACCAAACAATGGTTGTAAATATAATTCAATCTACATTATTTTGAAGTAAAATTGAAAAGGCTAAACGCCGATGTTGAAAGATAAAACCTCCGGGAACATGGTGAAACCCTATCATCACCCTTAAGTTTCGTGATAGGGTTTCACCATGTTCCCGGAGGTTTTATCTTATCCCTTGTTTTATATATTGTAAAAGTCAGAGATTATGGATGTTACCTACCAGAAAATAGTTTCACGAAAAGTTTTAGATTTAAATTATTATTTATTTTTAATAAATTTTGCATCTGGAATTTTCATCTTTTCTATCTTTTTTTATTGGTTAGTTCATGTCTTTTCTTTGTCCTTTGATCATTCTCCATATTTCTCTTTATGTTCCGTTCCTTTGTGACCGTTTTGTTCACGGTCTTTGGATAATCGGAATAGCTGGTAGGCACTCCGTATTCTTCTCCAATCGCGAGTGTTTGTGAGCCATAACATCACTTCCTTCCAAATCCTCAGCTGCCCTCGATATTACCTTTCATCATAAGCTGATGAATTATCTACCGGTCGTCTCTAAGAGCATATCCTAGGTATGAAATTTTTCTTATTTTAATAGTTTTCAATAACTCACCAACGGCATTTGCTATATTTTTTGCCCTACTCTCAATTTAATTATTTTCTCAATAACAGAAATTTGATATTTAAAATAAGTATTTTATTTGAATTTTAAAATATTTTTTTCTATTATTTTTTGGGGTTGGGTACAGGACACTAAAACTGGTTAGCCTCTATTTGGTATCTCGGTACGGCACTGCTACTTGCCTTTTCATCGTCTACCATTCGTTTTGGGTCAACAATCGCATAAAAACCGCTCAAAAAAATCGTGTATCACACACTCATAATTGAAGATGTTTGAAAAATGTTAAGTGTCACAATTGCTTTAAAAAACCTCACCTGTTCACCGGGTCCACGATCTTTTTCTCACCGAACGACTTACATGGGACATAACATAACCGGCTACCTATTTTGAAACTTACAACATTACATTATATTCTTAGAAATAATAAACTAGGAATGTTAATTTTACTAAATAAAAGAAATGTTTTAACTTTCATAAATGTTTTTCGACGGTTGTTAAAACGGGAACAAAATATAAAATGGTCCGGAGTGCAGAGTATCCGCTAAGAATTTGATTAAAAAACTGCCACTTCTCGGTATGATTTTATGCAGATATAAAGCACTAATATGTCTCCTTCATATCAGTTTAAAATATGTTTGGTGTATTTACAATGTTTATTATGTAGTCGTAAACGACTACTTGAGAAACGATCATGACAATATTTATTCGGTTTTCATTCAACATTTCGATATTATGACATTTATTTTATTTATTTAGCGTGTGGCTACCTCACAGTTGAGTTTTGTGTATTCGCGGTGTGCAAGTACTTGGAAAGGGAAACGAGAAACGACCGTGCGCGAGTCGCGGAGAAATATTGCAACTATCTTAAATAATTCATATTGTCAATTGAAATTGTCAAATTGACGTATATTTCATACCTTCTGTCATTGACTCAGAAAAATTATATATTGCTCCACAATATTGATATGATATGCAATTATTATATAAAGGTAAATTTAATTAATTGTATTTTGCTTGCAGTACTGCATTTTAATAACGGATTTTATTTACTACATACAATTGTTTACGTTTGCTAAACATAACCTGCATCTTATTTTTTTCTTCTTATTATTTTTTTGGACTATGGTCTTGACAATTATCCAGCAACCAGGACTAATA